>NC_044362.1:27601655-27822609 GCF_007364275.1 Archocentrus centrarchus | reverse complement strand
TTCCTCTCTGACATTCCTTCATGCCCTGGTCCTCAGTCTATCTAACCTGCTGTCTAACTGACTCTGCTTCTACTGTTTCAGCTCTAGCTCTTTCTATCTTCTATATAGGCAACACTGTCTTTCCTGCCATAATGCATAAGACGGCAGTTTGCAGTCTACGTCAAATCGAATGTTCATTATTTGCAAAAGCAGAATGACAGTAAACAATGCCAACATTTGGAGAAATGTGCTGCCCACAAAAGCTCCAGATGGAGTATAGTAAGTTTAGAAAATTTTCTCCTCTTACCTTCATCCATGGAGAAAAGTGGATACTGAAATATTTGGCAGAATGAGTGTTTAGATTATTTTTTCCTGCTTGCATTGTTTTCACTTGTGCTCCAAGTTAAAATAGCAGTTAAGCAAAAAAACTGTGTTTAACTGACTGTGCCAGAATCTGGAAGAACACCCTTTGGGAGAGGATCATGAAATTTTGGTTTGGCAGGACGGCGTCTGCTGTTTCGCTTGGCTCAAGCTTCTTTTTTTTTTTTTAGCTGACCTTTGGCTCATGCTGTGTCTCTGTCCCTCTCTGTCACTCTTTTAAATGGTCACCCAGGGTACCAGTATCCCTGCAAAAAAAAAAAAAAAAATGTTCTGTGTCTTCTAGCTTTCACCTTGGCTTTTAGATAATGAATTCCGGGAGTTGTATTTAATATTGTCTGCGAAATATAATCTACTTGACATTATGAGCTGACCTGAGATTGAATAGTCATTCAGTGCTGTATACCACACTGACTTAAATTGTAGAAATACATACATGCAAAACTCTTGCTGCTAATTTTGACGGGATAATGCGTTCTTATTATTCTCACTGAATTAATTGCATTTCCGTGATCATCAGCAGACAGCCGTGGTGCCATTTGGGGCTTCACTGCGACTGTTGGAATACTTAATATGTGTGCCACAAGTAGTGTTGGAATGTTAAGTTAATGAAGGATTTAATCATTTTCCTTTGGGAATATTTTCTCCTATATTTGGTTTCTGTAAGCTACTGTTGTGTTTTGAAGTCCTACTAAAAATGTGGTTAGTGTTTTAAATTTTTCATGAGACTGAAATGCAAAACAGAATATGGCCTTTTTTTCATCAATAAAGAGAAAAATTAGATGCAATTAAGGGTTTATTGTATGGTTTTTGTGTAACTCCCCAATAACATTTATTATGGTATTTTGCAGTTAATTGAGACACAATTTTTAAAAACTCTAATCTCATGTGCATACAGTTTTTTTTTTTTTTTTTGCAATAAAAGGAATTTCCTTACAGCCCCATATACGGCAGATACAGCTCAGTGCTGATGCAATGGGTCCTTTGCCAGTTTTATAGAGAGGAGTTTGTATTGTTTCTGCTAAAACTGACGTCTATTTCCTCTCTTTTCCTCTCAGTGCATCAAATACCAGCCTTCTGTTAGATGCTGCTAGTTTCTTAGCCAGGAGACTGCAGTTTGTGTCCCATTTAGAATGCTGTGTTTTGCATTCTGCCCCCCCCCCCCCCCCCCCCCCCCCCCTTTTTTTTTTTTTCACTCACTGATTATCATCTCACTCCCATTCACTGGTTTAAGTACTTAAAACTGCTTGGCTGGGTTTAGGAAAATATTGAGGCATGTCTTAAAGTACCCCTTCCCAGCATCAACCCTGCACGCTGCACATTTAAGACTGGTCATTTTAATATGACACAGAGGCTCCTTCCCAAGTGTCCCTAGGTGATGAGCTGGGAGTGAAAGATCTGTGAGACAAAAACGTCAGGATTTGACAGCCTAGTAATGAGAATGAGCTGTTTAGTCACAGCAGTTCTCCAACTGACTTTAAATGCTGCAGCAAGTTATGCTGTCACACTACCTTTCAGACAGGCATTCGGATTGCTTGCTTTCTCATTTAATTTAAGAGACACAACAAAATTCAAAGGTATTTGCTCTGAGAAGCTGGAACCATGGAGTCTTTTGCCTTTGGGGTAAGTGGACTCAAGAAACGGGGTGCAAACATTAAACTCAGACGCCCATTCAAGCCAAAGAGGTTTAACTGTGCTGTGTTTAACTAACAGAAGCAAGTTACTTCCTTCTGAGACTGAAACAGTCATTATCCGCACATCCTAATTGGCCGCCTGTTAGCAAAACTGAAAAACCGTCTAGTGCACCAGTCATGACAAATACTTATAATAGAGACAGGATGTTTTGATTCTTCTGGAAGGTCAGAGCCGATGTGAAATGGCTATGAGTCATATTGGGTGCAAATCGTAGCAAGCCTGCATCATTATTTTTCTCCTGCTCTCATTCCATCAGAACTTTCCAAGTTGACCAAATAAATTCAAGCTTGCTTGTGATATTGAGGATGCTGTAGCACATTTTGCTGATGCACCACAACCTTGCAAACACATGCAGTACTTGTTAGAAGCTCAGCAACCGGCCTTAATTTTTGCTGTTCGTGGCCTCAAGATTAGCCCTGCTGCATTAAAGTCTTCTCTTTCTCTCTTTCTAACTCTGCAACTCTTTATGCCTCTCTAGGTGTGCCCGGCAAACCTCAGATCTCAGGCTTTGAGCATGCAGTGAAGGAGGGGGAAAAAGTCACCCTGACCTGCACCAGCACTGGCAGCAAACCCCCCGCCAAGTTGCGCTGGTACAAAGGAGACCAGCTGCTGGAAGGTGAGAGATACAGGCAGTGTGTGCATGCTTTGTGTTCGTCTTGATAATTGTGTGTTATGTGTGTGAAGGTATTGTGAGGTCACAAAAAAATGTGTGTTGCACATGTTGGATTTTGTACTCTGGCATGTAGTTCTGGTAAGGAGTGTATGGGTGTGGCTGTGTGTTTGTTTAGGAAAGTGTGTGTGTGTCATTATGCAGCTGGATGTATATTCTGAAAGAATGCAGGGATGTGTGTGTGGTTTTTTTTTTAACCTCTGTATGTTTATGTGTGGTTTCTGTGGCGTTAAGTGTTTATGGGCGACTGTGATGCTTGAGTGTACGGTGTGTATCGGTATTTGCAAGTGTGTCTGCACATACACATTCACGACATCGGTGCGCATATGCCTCACGCTTGAGCATTTGCAAGATCATGCTGTGTGTGTATTGTGTCCTTGCCATATTGCCTCCTGTCTCTCTGTGTGTCCTGAACCTGTGTGTGCATATGCGTGTGTGCATGTGCGAGAGCAAGCTGCTTGTGAGTCTGAGTCCAGAAACGTGCTGCGAGTGTGCCCTTCTTTCCCATCGTTCCCCCATGCTCCTTCATCCTCTAAATGTGTACCTACACATGTATCCAGGAGCTGTTTATGTGGTTGCTTTTATTATATTTTGTGAGTGTTGTTGCATAGCTTATTTACACAATTGCGTGTGTATGTTGGGCTGCAGCATATCTGCAACTGAGAGTGACACAACAGAGAGCGAGAGATAGCGTGGGTCGGATCTAGCTAGGGATAACGACAGAATCCAGCAATAAAAGGCAGGGCGGAGGAGAGGATGAAGGGATGAGGTCGAACAGAGAAATTGAGATAGGGAGAGCTTTGCATGAGGTCAGGCTGACTAGTCTTTTGTTACAGATAAACGTGAGAAATGAGTAGGGAAGAAAGAGGAAGAGGCAGTGCAAACACAGAGAGGGTGTCATGAGAGGACAAATTAACTGGCTTCTTCCAAACAGATAAACTGAAAATCAAGGAGACGATTGGCAGCTTCTGACTCACAGTGGTATTGGCAGGGCTTTCTTTTCTCCAAATTGCAACCATCTTTCCCATAAACCCCCCCTGCTTCTTGTTTCTAAATCAGTCAGAGGTTTTCTGTTTTGCTTTACCGAGCAGAACAAACATGTTTGAAGTGTTGTTTCTGTCGCCCTTTCGCTCCCTCCACCATCTGCCCTCACACACACACACACACAAAAAAAATAGAGCTTTAAGCTCTTATTGTACTGGAAGAACAGCGCTCTCTGTCTGTCGTCACAGCTCTCCAGCAGATGCCACAAATCCTACTTTATATACAGTATACTGCAGTGTTTACACTGGTGAATCGTCTTTGGGAGGCATTTTTACAGTAATTACATTAATGTAATAAGATAAAGATTTATTGATGTGAAAATGTACACTCTGGCTTTGTAATGCAAAAATGCCCATCATTTGCCCTGATGCTTTGGCACTGTGTCAGTGTTTGCTATAATTACGGATTGAAAGGACTCAAAAGAATGGACTAAAGCTACAAAGAGAAGGAGTAATGGGAGAGCTGCCCGCCTGAGGACAGATTATGTGGTCCTTTTGTTACAGCTGAACTAAAAGCAGGAGACAGAAAGGAAGGAGAAGAACGTGGAGATTGTCGCTTTTTAGAAACTGGATTTCTGTTTAAAGGCTCAGTTCACCCAGTATACAAATAGATCCATTTTTCTCTACACCTGTAATGCCACTTCAAAGCATTCTCAGCCCCAAATACTGCCGTTCACAGAGATACACACAAGATGTTCCTTGGTATTGGTGGCATTGTATTCAAAGAAATAACCCTCCTTTCTTTTGCAAAGTGGCAAAATCTCCATTTAAAGGTGGGAGTGGTGGCCACAAGTTTGTCTGCCAGGTCCTGCATTTTACTTTCATTTTTACTTGATCGTTAGCATTGAGAGCTTGAAAAAAGAAGGCAACTGGACTTCTTTAGGTTTGTGAAGATGTTTCTCTTCTCACTGAAGAGTCCAGCTGAAGAAGCCAGTTGGCTTCTTTTCTCAAGCTCTCAAGCCTATCATGACCTGGATGATTGAGAACCTAATTAGTTAGCATTAGTAAGAAAGCTTTGGTTATGTCATGGTCCTTGGCCTTTTGGCCCGGTGTTTTTGTGTTTTGTAATTAAAGTTCTGTTATTGTTTAATTGCTCTAGTTGTGTTTCTTAGGTTGCTTGTGCCTTAGTTTTATTACGGGTTATATTTTGATGTCTTACTTTAGTTATTGGCATCAGGTTCATGGTTATTGTTTAGTTATGTTTAGAGTCCCAGTCCTCCGGTGTTTCCCGTGTCCTCTTGTTCTGTCCGTGTTTCCCGTGTCTGTTTTGTTCCCTGTCTTGCATGTTGTGTTTGATTTCACTTCCCGGTGTCTCCCTGTGTGTTGTGTCAAGTCTGTGTCTCTGTTTCCTCGTTGTCACACTTCCTGTTTTATTTTGGTAATCCCTTGTTACCTGTTTATTCTGTTCCCTTGTGTCATTAGTCTTATTTGGTTCACCTGTCCTTCCCTGCTGTCTCCACTCTCCCTAATTACCTTGTGTGTATTTAAACCCTCAGTTTTCTTCTGTTCATTGTCGTGCTGTTATTAGTGTGCCTGCATGCTAGCTGTGTGGCCTGTGTTTTCCCTTGTGTTTGTCTGTTATGGACTTTGCTCCGGCCTTGACCTTTGGGTTTTTGTATATTCAAGTCACTCCAACTTTAAGCAGCACTTCTAGTTCATTTTGTTGCCTCTGCGTCCTGCGTTTGGGTCCAACTCTGCCTGCAACACAGCCCACACATAACAGGTTATGTTTAATAAAAGAATGTGGTTTGGGTTAAAATATGGCCCTTTCTCAGCATTAATCCTGCATCATCACCCAATGATGCTTTCCCATTGCTTTTGAATGTGACACCAAGGGTGTCCTCAAATTGGGAACAGGCTGGCCATGCAAATGGTTTTGGTCTTACTTGCCCAGGTTTTGAGATAGCCCAAATTTTGCAATAGCCCCAAACACTGTAAGTGAATGGTATTTTGTTTGTAGAGCTCACAATATGTATTATATAGAGTATAAGTTTAATTTAAAAATTCAACAGCAGCGTGTCTTTCCACAGTCATGGTGGAGATTTCTTATGCACTACCTCAGCAAACGAAATAGTCCTATCCCCAGGAGTTATATTTACATTGCACATAGCCACACTGCATGATTTACATACATAGTGTATTTAATGCCAGAGAGAGAGAGCAGGGAGCCCTTTACATAGCAAGATGGAAATTAAAGGTGTGGAAGTTAGGAGGCTTGATAGAAAGCCAGAGTTTGTATTCTGTGACAGACCTGCAATTAAAGTTTGCTTCCTTCACTGTCTTCACAATCGTTCCCAGTTCTTCACGGTGTCTTTTGTGTGTGTGTGTGTATCTGGGCATGTGTGTGTAAGCCTATCTTAAACGGCCACTCTAGCAGACTTGTAGTGCAAAAACACAATGTTAGGGGTCGTAAATAACAAGGTTTTTAACAAGTAGAGTCAAAAGTGATCAAAGACTTTCACAGTCTGTCCCCACTATGGGGAAATACTGCATCCTATAGTTCCCATAATGGCATGTGAAGCGGTTCTTCATTTGAAGGTGTTGTTAAGACTTTTTCTTCCCGGTAAAGACACATAGTTGAGGTCAAATAGTCAAATTTTCTTGGGAAGGTTCCCAACTGAGTGAAATGACCCAGAAGTGTCAGCTGGCTGAATTCTCTGAATGTTAAGGAAATGTGTTTCAGCGCTACCTCTATCCCCTTTAGCACTGGATACACACTGAGCCATCCTTTATTAAAGGTGAGCAGATAATGCTGTCCCAGAATTCAAAGTGACACACTATCAGGCCGTTGAGGAACAGAAACAATCAACATAACTGACAAGCTGGAGATCCTCATATAAATTACTGCTGTATTTTTTTTCTCCCTCGTGCCGTAATTTGCTTTTTTGCCAGCTTTTAGGATAGTCAATAATTAATTTTACTTCAGAGATGCCTGAAAGCCTTAAAAAGACAATATTCAATGTAGATAATGTCTGCAGTGGGAAAACAAAATAGGAGAGGACAGCGGGGTGAGCAGCATTTCCTAATTCAACCATTTAGTTTCACTGTTGTTGCTGATATTTTCACTGCATTGTCCATGTTTATAAACCAACATGGTAAAAACGCATGGGGTGAAGTATAATCATAGTTGTGTTTCAACAGGACGAATGCTTTTCAGTCACCAAGGTTCTCTGCAACCTTCATCACATTTCCCATTAAGGTCAAGGAGAAGTGATGAGGAAAAAGACAGAGGATGTAAATTGCTTCGACTATTCGACTGCAGCCTTTTTCTGTTGAACTTTGTCCTCGTGCGTGTAACTGTCCTCATTTCCCCCCACTGAAACAACCCAGGTGAACTCATTCACGTGGTTATGATTATAATATTAAACACCATGTACAAAATTGCGTGGTTTGTCCCCATGCCTTGCACAGATACTGCAAAAATGGATGAATCCGTAAAACATTAAATGTTGCCCGAGGTTTTGCTGAATCACTGGTCTGGTTTGTACAGAGACATAGTTTCTTTTTTGGAATTTGGATGAACCTAGCCTTTGAAATGGAGTGAGAACAGGGAGAAATATACACACCAAAAGAGATTTGAAGGAGATCAACTCCATATGAATGATGTTGTGTTTGAGGCCTCACTCAGCCGTCTTGACATTGCACAACGCCAATCAGTCATTGCTCGAATGACACACACTCTGTCACAAACACACACACACACACCCATTTGGTTCAACACACAAACATTAGTAATGGACAGATAATAATCATACACATACACAGTGCTCATCTCCGACTAGATAGCAGAAGAGCACCGCGGGTCAGTGTGCTATTATTACAGGTTCTCATTCATGCTGTTGCAGTCCATGTTTGTGTGTGAGTCCAAGTGTGTGGATGCTGGAAAGATGAGCCCATAGACTGCTGCTCACCAATGTCTGTGACAGCTTCACTGACAGTAAAAGGAAAGATGGAGAGAGATGAAGAGAGGAAAGGGAATGAGGGCAACATAGATGCAGAGTGTGTGTGTGTGTGTGTGTGTTTGAGAGAGAGAGAGAAAGACTCCTTGTATCAAGAAAGCGACAGCAAGGGGCTGCTGAGAAAACAGAGAACAGAGGGAGAGTGAATGAATGAACGGGAGTGCGCGCGTGTGTCTGTGCATAAAAATAGACAGAGTAACTGCGAATATACTGAGAGAGTGATGGAAGCTGCAATAAAACGATGTTGAGAGAGAGAAGGAAGAAGAGAGAGCTAAAGGGGAATTAAGAAAACTGCAGAAGAAGAAATGAGGCAGCTTTGTGTCTGAGTGGGAGCAGATTGGAGGGGCCAGGATGAAGCAAAGGGGGACCAGTTTTAAAGATGTGGGGACTGGGGAGCGCAACAGGAGAGAGGAGAGGGAAAGAAGGGAATGCTGACGAAATGGAGAGAGAAATCCAGAAAGAGGATTTAGCAGAGAGCGGAGGGGAGACAGAGAGCAAGAGAGAGTGCGGGAGAGGGAGTGGTAATTGAGAAGAATGAAAGGCTAAGAGCTTTGAAGACTGTATTAGTTGTACTGTGTGAAAGGGCTATGGATCATTTAGTGACATCGATGTATTGGATTGGGGATAATGGGGATTTATGGTGGCACTTAATGCCATACCGGTTGAATTCCAACCTAAATTGTCATAATGCAGAACGTGGGGCGGATGGTGAAGGGTACATGGGCGTGCGTCTGTGTGGAGCAACATAATGGACGAGAAAGGAAAGGAAGAGAAACAGAGTGGTGGGAAAAGTTTTCAGTTCCTCAAAGTGTAAAAATCACAGCACTTTGAGAAAAGTGGACTGTTACTTATGATTAATAATGGTCATTAATGAGCAGACTTTGCCTGGGTATGAAACTACTTTCAAGCCTCTGAAAACTATGCAGAAAAACTGCTGTAATTCACGCAGTGCTTTTGTTAAACCCCTTGAATCTTCTTTGCTTGATTTAATCCTTTATTTACCACAGGCCGGTGGGCCCGTTAACGTCAAAGGTGCCACCATTCATGGACTTCCGGCAACAATTACCGTAATAACCCTACTGTATATTGGCTGTGAAGCTCAATTTCTCAGTTTTCAGAATTTTGCCGATAGGACACACGGTCTCGTAATTACGGTAATTCAAGGCCCGTTTGGTCAGCGGTGATGCGCTCGGCGTTAACCAGCTGTTAACGTGTGCAGGGAAGGCATCAGTCATCATCAGCACCCTTTTAAGTGTAGCGATCCAGAGTAAAATAACTGTAATGTAATTTAAAATAGTAAGGAGTAGAAAATGGAAATACTGTATCTTAAAATTGAGTATAGTATTTGATTAAATTAACTTTGTCATCTGAACAACTGAAAATAGACACAAGTCCAATATATCCCATCAGCTCCACTCAGTAATTCAGTAACAAGACTAATTAACTTTCTTTCCAAATAAGATGACCTCATGTGTACGCTTAAATCAGACTTCGGTGCTTTCTCTGGACGTAATCCACTTAAAGATTAAATCCGATGACTGTTTTGATTATTTTAAAACCTTTCACTCATTCGTGGGAGGGCTGTTCCTGAGCATCTGTTTCCTCCTAGTCACAGTTAAGCATTTTCACACCTTGAAAAGTAAAGTAGAACTGGAGTCCTATGATCAGCTCCGCTGGAGTGGCCGGGGGTTAAGCACCAGTTGGTATAATAATGAATTTTAAAAAGAACTTGTTCACTCATTTCTTTTACTTCCTCACATTGATTTACCTGGTCTTTTCTTCTTCTTTTTTTTTCTTTTTTTCTTATGAATTAATCTGGTTGCTTTTTGTTCACAGGTTTCTCTAAAAAAATATGCCTCTGCTCGTGGTATATAGAATCCAAAGTGTCATAAGTAGGAAACATCATATTTTATTCCATCTTGATAATTTTCTCTAGATGGCATTATAATATTGTAAAATATTTTGTAGATTCAACAGTGAAAACTCTGGTAAATGAGGATCGTTTTTCCCTCAGTCAGTGTGTTGAAATGTTAAAATGTTAATTCTCTGTTTATTTTCAAGGGGGGGAAATAAATGACAGTTTGGTGGGAGAATATCACATTTTCCCAGTGCAGTAATTAAAGGACACCACACAGTTGAGTCTGTCTTTAGCACAAACAAAACAATTTAATCTCATTGGCGGCTTCATTTTTTCCATTACAAAAGCAGTGATTTTGACCCATTTGTTCCATAAGCTAATTGATTAATTGAATAATTCTTTCTGCTCTAATCTGGACCTTCTGGTCACAAGCACGCATCTTTAGCCATAAAGTCCCAAACACGCTGGGCACAGTAATTGCTGCATCCAGTTGTTTGATTTGCCTAACATGATTATTTTATGGTGGATTGTACGCTTGAGGGTTGATGCATCAGCAGCTCGAGCACCTCATCTGCATGGCATCACCACCTTGGGGGAAGTTAGTCTCAAGGATGTGCCAATTGCCCACCTCTTTTTAATCGAGGAATACGAGTTTTATAGAAATGTGTCGGTATCCCATGAAATTTTAAGCAGGTGCTGGAGTATCGTTGAGCTTAAATATTAATGAAGGAGAATGCTGCACATGCTTTTACTAATGCTGAATATTAAGATTTATTTTAATGATTTAGCAGTCATTAAAAGCGTAACTTTGATGATTTGAGATGTTTTTGTAATTATTTGGAGTTTTTGTGAACTGATCTAAACTTTTGAACTGTTGTTGATAATAATAAATCATGTGATAAATCTGTGATAACATTAATTCATAATATAGATTGGCCATAAATGCTGACTTAAAGACGTAAAGTGAAGCCTTATGTTGAGCTAGTGTGCGGAGACATGTGCAGTCCTCTTTTGTTAATGCTGTCACACTGTTTTACATAAAAACTGTAATTACATTCGGTAAAAACAAAAAAAACGAGCATAAACTCGAGGAATAGTCAGAGTTTCCTATATTTATAACCCAACAACCATCATATTTCACACCTTTATTTTTGCCCATTCACCACCAGCTCTCCATTGCATTTCCTGTAACATGATCTGTTGTACAATCTGCTTGTTATGTGTATAAACGACCCATTGTGCAATCTACACTGACTTACAACAATGAAATGTGGAAGGCATTACAGCTGCAAACATTTGCCTGTTTATTACATATCCAGCGCTTATGGAGCAGAATTTGCATTAATTTGCAGTTTTGTTTGTATCCTGATTATTCACCTTCCTTTTATTATTTATTTATTTTTGGTCACTATGAACTCCTGAGGGAAATAAGGATCTGGTTGTTTAGCTGCTCTGCAGAGGCTGGCTGTGTACTTCGTTGTTGGACATATATTGTATGATAGGTTCATCAGCTGTCTGCTGCTCTTGGAAATAAAATTATAGCTGGAGCAGTGAACCAAAACAATAAACCTGCAGACAGGAAAACCAAAACACTGAGCTGAAAGACACTCCATGTTGCTCGTGGGGATTACGGGGTGAGGCGATGTTTCTCAGTTGATGCATCACTAAATCACTAATTGGTAAACGAGGTCAGTGACAAGAAGGCCATCAATGCAAGAGATTTAAATGAAATGGAATTTGTATAAGTCCATATTTCTATCATTGGATTCTACTACAGAAGCTTTTCATGATTCACAGTTCAAAATATTCAATATTTATCTTACAGTACTGTGTAAAAGCACCCTTCATTTCTTTATATTTTGCTTCCAAGCAGACAGACTTTATGGCGGTCCTGAGCAATATTTATTAGGTTTTCTGAAGGTCTTTTCTTTGGACATTGGCTGATTTTTCACTCAGTCCAATCTTTGTACCTGACCGCTTTCAGAAGAATGCTTGTTTGGCACTTAATATTGACCTATGAATCATTCAAGCATCTAATTCATGGGATAAACCGGTGTTGTGCCTCCACACAACAGACAACTTAGCAGAGAAATCATTTTAAACTGTACCTTTAGGCACTTGGTTACTAGCAGCCTGTTGCAGAAACACATCATCTGTTCCCATTTCTTTAGTTGAAAAAAAAAAGCCAAAATAACACAGTTTGACAGGCATAAAATAGTATTTTTTGCACCAATAAAGTTAGCATGTCTCCACAGTGTGTCCTTAAAACATCTGAGTAAACTGGACAAGTTGAGTACAAAAAAAGAAAAGTGGCTAGAAAAAAAAAAACCTCTATCTGCAGTAGATGGACAGTATCTGAAAATCATAGGAAAAAATCCAACAAAAACCTGATAGAGGACCTGACAGATACATCTGCCTTTCAGCTGATCCATCTACTGTGGATCAGCTGGTCTCTGGGGGGCTTCTTGATGTCACCCAGAAGGGTGGCTGTCAAGGCGGCATTCTTAAGCAAAGGAAACAGGGTGAAAAGGCTGAGGTATGCAAAATTATAGAAGAACTAGAATCAGTGGCATCAGGTCTTATGGAGTGATGAATCCAAATTTGAAATTTTTTATTCAAATCATTCTCAGTATGTACGGAGGAGGTCAGGAGAGAGATACAACAGTGAGTGACTGCTGCCATCTGTAAAACACAGTGGAGGCTCTGTCATGGTTTGGGGCTGCATTTCAGGCAGTGGTGTTCAGGATCTTGCCAACATTGATGGAATTATGAATGCAGAAGAGTGCTTTCAGATTTTTAGCCACCATGCAATACTATTTGGAAAGCATCCAATTGGCTACAGCTTCATTTTTCAGCATAACAATGATGCCAAACACACTGCCAGTGCAGTAAAAGCATACCTGGATAGAAAAACACACACTGGAACACGATCAGTCATGGATTGGCCTCCCCAGCGCCTGGACCTCAGCATTATTGAAGTAGTGTGGGATCATCTTGACAGAGAACAGAACAAAAGGCGGCCAATATCCAAAGAAGAGCTTTGAATGTCCTTCAAGAAGCCTGGAGAACTATTCCTGAAGACTACTTACAGAAATTACAAGAAAGTTTACATAACAGAGTTCAGGCTGTGTTGAAGAATAAAGGTAGTCATACCAAATATTGACTTTCAAACTTGATAGAATTGTACAGATTCTGTCTTTGTCTTATATACTCTTATTTCCTTTTATGTTTGCATAAATTGTTGCACCTGTTTTCCATTTTCCTAACAAAATATGAAGAAATAAGGGGTAGAGCTGTGTGCCTGATAACCATATTAAGGACATCCCCTCTCATTGGCATCATTCAGAACCAAAGGTAGAAAAAAAACTGTCTGAAACTGAGCGTTTTGCACTCGCCATCATAACAGTAGGTACTACTAGGATAGCCCCGCTTTAAACAACCAAGGCAGTGAACCTCTGCTCCAGCTTTCATGGCCATAATGCCCAGGTACACTGTAGCAACAGATGATCCTCCCACGTTGACCCGTTTTTCCTCCAAGAAAAGCTTCAACTACCTCCCAGACTGTGGGAGAGGCTAGGATCCACCCCAGTCACAGAGTTATGTAGGACATTGTTAATATTAAAAGTACTCATTATAACTGCTTTCAGTACACATTATATTCATTATCTTGTTCAGGTTTTGAGATGTCTGAAGATTTCTGTGTCATCTTCCATTCAGTGCTGAGGAATAGAGTTTTGCGCTTCATACCCACAGAAGTCAGAAGTAAAATATTTTTTAGAAGTTAACAAAGACCTGTGTTTCCAGAAATAACATCCTAGTTATTCCACAATGAACCACTTTAATTGGAGAAAGCATAACAAGGACCTTGTTTCTGAGATTTTTTTTTTTTATTATTTTAAATTTGCTCTCTAATGCTGCGTGCACCAGATTCTATTAAACTCCACTTGATATGGATGGAGAAAGGAATCCTAAAGATGAATATAACAGAACAAGGGCACAAAGCAAAGTGATCTGGATGGATACACATGTGTGTTCCAGTTAACAAGAGTGTTCAGTTTGTCTCTGTATGCTGCTACAATCAATTTGAAATAAAGCATTCAAGACTTAAAGCTTAAATTCAAGAGGATGAGCAAAATGATTTCATCAACTATTGAAGAATTACAGCCTTTTGTATGCATTTCCCTATTTTCAGGTTCTCGGTAAGCTGACCCTTTAAAGGGGTCAGCGTGTTACAACGTGTTAGCTTATACACAATCCAGCATTAGCTTATGCTGCTTTCCAGTCTGATTTGCTTATTGCTCTGCTTGCAGCAGCTGACATGCAAATCTGCACTGATTATCTAATAATGAACTGAGGAAATGTGAATTATGGCCAAATGTGCATCACAGCTGTCTTGGGAAAAAGCATTTAAACTGACTGCATCTTGTTTTTTCCTTAATGAATGTGTTGAATCGGTACCATGACCCCTTGGGCCCCAAAAAATGCATTAAAACTCAATTGCGTGAATTCAAAAATACTGTACACAAGAGTCAGGGAGTAAACAAATAGGGCTTCTTCATTCCCAAGTCTGGTTTTGAAGATCCATGGTCTTTAATAAAGGCAATATACTGGCTGTATTTGTGTGTGCAGAGAGAGAGAGGATAGTGAGAGAGACAGACAGACTCCACAGAGTGGCATACGATTATTGAAATGCACCTGGAAAGTAAACTAATTTTCTCTGCGGGTCAGAGGACTGGTTATGGTAATAAAAAGAGAGATGTCATTAGATTCAGTGGTATTTGAAGAGTTCTCTGGGGTAGGAAGAAGAAGAAGAGAGGAAGGTGTCTATAATATCTGTGTTTTTGAGAGAAAGAGTGAGACAATGGGGAAAAAACAGGTGTGTGTTTTTCAATCCGCTTCCCTGCCACTATCTGTCTCCTCTGTGTATATGTTATTCATGAGCTTGACCTACATGTGCCCGTGCTTGTGTGTGCATGTGTGAGTGTGTGCGTCAGCCCGTGCAGGAGTAAGTGATAAGGTTCTGGTCCACTTTCCAAGATTCACCAACCACTTTCACGCTCTGACCACCCAGTTTGATATCTCTTCTTACAATAGAATGTGATTTCAGGGTGACAACAACTCAACTGTGTTTATGCTTTCATGCTATAACTGTGGTGCTGCTGATGTTGCTGCACAGGCACAGATACTGTGATCTGCCCAGTTCTTCTTCAGCACAGTTTCTGATGACAGCTTCCATAAATTTAAAGGAAAGAACATAACATTGTTTGAGGTGTTATATGTGAATCTGAGCATGTTGTTATTTAAAACTTTCTCTATTATATCTGACCTGTTTTGTCAGTTTATAAAGCAAAATATAGCTGCAGCAGATTGCAAGGAAAATGTTGCAGCTGCTCTTTATATGTCAGAACTATACTGTGTTTCAGTATAGTTGCCTGATTGTCCAGTGTTGGATCGAGTTATGTGCAATTCAAGCCGTCTCCTAAGCAACAGCGAGCAAGCGAGTCCAAAGAAAGCTGGACTTCGCAGCATTAGATCTTTAGCCTCTCTCGTCCCTTTGGTGTCCTTCAGCATGAAACATCACAGACTGGCCTGGTTAGTAAACATGAGCATGCTGTGTGCAGTTTACTGATGTTACTTTGCAGTGGCTGTGGGTGCTGAAGGGAGCTGATATTTTCAGTTGCCATTTGGAGCAGCCATCGTGCAAGGTTTACCTTTACAGAAACCAGATCTGAGGATGGGTGGAAAGCTTTGAGATTTGTGGACATTGTATTGAGGCAATTCAAACACACGTAGTTGACTGGAAAAGGCACAAATTTGGTGCTGCAGCTACCAGTTGCAAGATTATTTTTTTAAACAGTGGAAAGAAAATGTCTTAAATTACATCCTACTATTAACTGAACAACAATGAACAGCGTGTGCAGTGATTTGCCTTGATTAATGACTTGAAATATGGATCAATTATGAGTATTGTTGTGGTATTTTCTGTTGACTCACTGATGCCTACACTGGCTAAGGTAAGTTAATTACTTTGAGGACAAAGATTCTCTGTGCTGTGAAGTTTTATTGGATAGAGTGATTTATACATCGCCGAGTGAGTCAGCAGGAAAAAAATTATGATTTTTTAGGGAGAGCAAACAATGATATTTTCTCACATTGCTAAAAATATGGTTGGAAAATGGATTGTCAGATATACAGTGTATGCGGCACAAAATGATACATCGCAGAACAAAACACCCGAGGGCACAAGGTAACTGCAAAAGCATTTTTCATTTAATGGGAACAAATGGGGGTCATTGTAGTTCTGCACAGTTCTGCGACATGAAACCACCACATCCTAATTACAGTACAAAGAGTTGTGTGTATTGTTTTTAAGAATACTGTACTAGTCCCAGGTTGAGATGCAGACACTCTCCTTTGACTGTCTTCTTCTTGTCCCTCTTCACCTCAGGTGGTCCGGAGGTGGTGGAGCCTGTTGAAGACAACCCCACATACAATGTGAGCAGCGAGCTCACCCTGGAGGTGAGCGCCAGCGATGACAACACGCTCATCGCCTGCGCCGTCAACCACCCCTCTCTTGCTCCGGGGGACAAGAGGAGCGAGCATGCTCTGCGGGTGTTGTGTGAGTCAACTGGGAAATGGGGGGAGGGAGGGCAGTCACGGAGGCTACTGAGGGAAGACGAGAGGCAGAGTAGAGGACGGACAAATGTGAGAGAAAAATGCAAAGGAAAACCTCAGACTGCTCTGTTTCTTTATTTCTGTCCTGACCTTTTCTTTTATTGGGCAGTATAAGCACATTTTCCCCTTTTTTAGTTTGATCTTTGCTCCAATAATTTCATATTAGCCGCCTGTAATCATGACCACACAGGAATTTCACCTTCCTCTCCTGGTGCACTTAGCCAGAGTTGAGTCACAGTGAATAAGAAGAGAAGGTTATCATCTAAAATGAAACTATAATTGGAGCTATGGAGTCTGTGTCACTGCTGCCACCCTGTGGGAAATATGACAGTACTGCATCACCGATGGAAAGTGATGTTGTGTAAGGGGTTATGTCATTGTGGGAGGCAGAGAGATGGTGACGCCTACAGGATGCAGATGGGAGTAGATGGAGATGGGGATGAATGAGACTGTGCCGTGTGCATGTTTGTGTGGTTAGGAGTCCTGTGTTATATAATTATACTTTGTGTCTGTGTGTATCTGTGGGTGTGTCTGTCTTACAGATTCCCCGAACGTGCAGATACAGCCTGAAAGCGATCTGCCTAGAGAGGGGGAGAAGTTCTCTCTTCGGTGTTTGGGCAACGGGAACCCCGAGTAAGACAAACAGATGCCTCAGTGCATAAACACATACACTGTTCACTGATTTAAGCAGAGTCTAGACACAACCTGCACCCAGACACACATATGCAGTCACCCACTGATTTAATCTGCGCTTATAAAGGCACAATTATTAGTCAGTTTATTGACTTCAGAACAACAATATTTAAAAAGTGAATAAATTAAGAACAATATTCCTCAAAAGAAAAAAAAAATCCTTTATTCAGCATAACTGTGTCAGCACATAAGTAATGCAGTGGTCACATTTCCACATTTTCCAGCAGTTTAAGACAAAACCAAGGCTTTGCCCTCTGTTCAAACTGAATGATCCTCAATCAAAAAATCTTCAAACGTCTGCAGTGAGTGAACACTGTCGTCGACTGAATTGGCAGTAAAGCTCCTCCCACTCGTGACTGATGGCACTCTTATAAACTGAGCTGTGAGCTCCTCACTGAACGAAGATAAAATGATTGTGGAAGACACAAAAACAATCTCAACAACTCTTTCAGGACTGAAGAAGCCTCTTGGTTGAGAGGTGAAACGTCTTCCCAAACCTAAAAAGTCCAGGTGCTTTTTGTTTTTATTATTTAACTAATAATTTAGTCTTAAATAACAGTATGTTGAACTACTAACTTTCTATACAATGCTAATGAATGCTAGTTTTATGCTGAGCTGATCCTGCTAGGTTAGAGTAGACAGCAGGATCAGCACTAAATGTCGACACTGATGGATTCGCCTATTTTTGTTTGTTACTGGAAAGCTTTTGAAACTGATATGATCATTCACTGACAAACAAAAGCCCATTAGAACACATGTGGCAACCACTTAGCTTCCCACTTCCACTCTGGTATTAAAGTTACTGAAGTGTTATTTCTTTCTGGCCTCTGATTTCTATTTTGTAGGATCTATTAAGCAGGCTAAAATTTACTAAAATGAAGACCTAACAAGACTAAGATTTGATAATCATGTTTAAAAGAGATCAACTTTTACTCTTAGTTGGGGCTACACTACATTGCCAACTTGATGTCAACCCACCCTTTGCAGCTATAATAACTGCAACTCTTCTGGGAAGGCTTTCCACAAGGTTTGGGGGAATTTTTGACCATTCTTCCAGAAGCTCATTTGTGAGGTCAGACACTGATGTTGGACGAGAAGGCCTGACTCAGTTCCTCCCAAAGGTGTTCTATCGGGTTGTGGTCAGGACTCTGTGCAGGCCAGTCAAGTTTTTCTACACTAAACTGGCTCATCCATGTCTTTATGGATGTTGCTTTGTGCACCGGTGTGCAGTCATGTTGTTGGGAGCATGAAATTGTCCAAAATGTCTTGGTATGCTGAAGCATTAAGAATTCCTTTCACTGGAACTAAGGGGCTGAACCCAACTCCTGAAAAACAACCTCACACCATAATCTCCCTCCACCAAACTTTACACTCGGCACAGTGCAGTCAGGCAAGTACTGTTCTCCTGACAACCACCAAACCCAGACTTATCCATTGAATTGCCAGACGGAGAAGCGTGATTCATCACTCCAGAGAATGCATCTTCACTGCTCTAGAGTTCAGTGGTGGTGTACTTTATACCACTGTATCTGACACTTTTGGGTCATGGAAATGCATTTAATGACGCTCTCTACGCTCTGTTCTTGAGCTGATCTGAAGTCTGGAGGTCTGTAGTGGCAACACAGTATCACGGTACCACACTGGAATTCACTGAGCTCCTGAGAGCGACCCATTCTTTCACTAATGTTTGTAGAAGCAGTCTGCATGCCTAGGTGCTCGGTTTATACACCTGTGGCCATGGAAGTGATTGGAACACCTGAATTCAAGGATTGATGATTGATGTCAAAGACACTTTTCAAGTCACATTCCTTGCACCTCTTTGTGCTCGCAGGGCCCAAAGTAGCCGATGATCATTCAAGCTGAAATATTTTTGAAAATTTCAACATATACTACCATATTTTTCTTAATTCAGGGTTTATATAACTTTTTTAGAGTGCCTCTAGCCTTTTTGAAGCAGGTGCAATTGCTTGTCATGATTCCTGTCTAGTAAACCTGAGTTCATGACCACATTCAGATAAATGCTACCTTTTATACAGCACTGTAGCCTGTTTTACTGTAAGATATATTGATGGAAGCCATGCCCATAATGAACAGTTCAGGCTGGGTTTTGCCACCTTTACTGTAATCGAAACTCTCACCCCAGTTGTGTGGAGGACCTCAATTGAATTTAGAGGCACTTTAGATCAACGTACAATGAAGTAGACACACGTGTAAACACCTTCACATTTACTCACAGTAAAGGTGTCAGGTTACACAGCGCAGGTACAGAATCATAAAACAAACATAATTCTTAAAAAATGCATGTCCTTACACACACTCATACTGGCTAATTGTGCAGGTAACAGCAGTGACAGTAAGCACACACACGCACACACAGAAACACTTGTAAGCAATCACAAATTAGCATGTTCAGTTTCTGATGGCTTCTTGTGCAAATGGTCTCTTGTTCAAACAAGACTTGTGTGCAAGCACACGCAGCCTCAGTTAGCAAAAGCTAGAATCTGCTCAAACAAGCTCTGGTGTGTTCACTGATACAGCGTGCACACATTTTTCTGACACCGGCATGCACGCAGAAACAAACTGCAACCCGCGTCTTAAATCCTGCCCACACAAATACTCTTTCCCCTGGCCTTTCTGCATTATAGATGAATCTCCATCGATCCACTCTCCTTCTCTCTCTTCTGCCTCCTTCCATCCCTCCATCATCGCGTATCTCTCTGCTGTCTTGTCACTCATGGCTCGTTCGCTCCTCTCCGCCTTGTCATGCCGCCACCCCTTGCCCTCCTCCTCCTCCTCCTCCTCCTTACTTCGTCCTTTCCTATAACTCATCTATCTCTCCTCACACCTTTTCCCTCTAAACTCCCCGTCCCTCCCCTCCCCTCCTCACTTTGCCTCACGCTCTGGTCTGCTGTCATCCCTTCCCTACTCATTCTCTTTCCCTGTCAGCCCATCACAGGAGTGGCTAGGACGAAGACTAGCTGGTAAGTTTGATTGGCAGGTGGAATGCACAGGGGGCGGGGGAGGAGGAGGTGACTGTCATTGCATGTACGTGCTGTAACAGGCAGCATGGAAGTCGATAAATTATAGGCAGTAAGGAAGCAATGTGTGGAGAATGTGCCACAGTGCCACAGGGACCACCAATGCTAGAAATCCATTTGTTTGGGAAGCATTTCAACCATCCACCGAATCATGTTTGTTCTACGTAGGGAATAGTCTTGTTTTATTATAATAAATGGGTCTACAGTGTCTAGTTCAAAATGGCCTTGACAGTGCAAATGTTCTGGGTGCTCCTATTAGGATCACTCTTTGTAAAAAATTTACATGAAGTACATGAAGAGGCTTTAGATAAGAATGACTGCAGAGTGTCAGAGGATGTATGAAAAAAAAAAGACCACAGAAAAAGAAGAAAAGACAGAAAAAAGAGGCAAAGAAGGGAGAGGTAGAGAGAAGAGGGAAAAACAAACTGACAGGAGAGGAGAGGTAAGCGGAGAAAAGCGTAGGCAGAGGGGAGACAGAAAGATATGGTGACAAGCAGAGAATGACTAAGACAGAAAGGGGGAAGCGCAAAGTGTGTGTTTGTGTGTGTGTGTTATGTGCTCTACTACTTGTGGATGAGCTGGTGTCCAATCAAATCAGATACAGGTTGCCCCTGCAACTGTCAGTCAAAACCCAATCACTGCAACAACACCTTTCCTCCGACACACCTAGCCACTCGGCTCCCTGTCCTCCTTTTTAGCCGCCCGCCCCA
Source organism: Archocentrus centrarchus (assembly GCF_007364275.1). Lineage (NCBI taxonomy): Eukaryota > Metazoa > Chordata > Actinopteri > Cichliformes > Cichlidae > Archocentrus > Archocentrus centrarchus. Next base: position 27,801,911 of record NC_044362.1, on the reverse strand, counting down.
ATCAAACTCAATGAATGTCGCACTCCATTCCACGATACACACTTTTCTCTCTCTGTGGTCACATCCTGTCAGGTTCAAAAGAATAACAGCGTATCAAATTCTGTACTGTGTTTCCTTGACGCCCAGCGGCAAGAAATTTCTAATAGAATAGAAAAGAAAAGGATTTGTGCTCTACATTCTGTTATAGTTCCCATTTATTTGATCAGGAGCACGAGGTAGTGCTCACAATCACTTTACATTTCTATTCTTCAAGCCACATAACCGAGTTAAACTCTCCCAAGACTTTGCACTTAACACGTTTACAGTTCAAAAGCCTGGCATAACTTTGACCTAATGCTAGCAAGCTTCCTTGAGTCTGCAAGGCTGTGACTATATTTAGAAAAAACAGGTGACAGGTAACAAGATTACTAACCTGTAGCTTGTTAACAGACAAGGATGTCCATGCTGTATAGTTCAGTTCTCTTAAAAAGACCACATATTTGAAGCCAAAGCCTAATATATCTTACAGTGCTGTGAAAAGGTTTTGAGCCACTCCTCATTTCTTTGACCTCTGCAAACATAAATGGAAATTCAGTTATAAGGCAGAAACAGAGTTTGTACAGTTCTAAAAAGCTTGAAAAATCAATATTTGGTGTGACCACCTTCATTCTTCAACTCTCTTGAACTCTCTGAGGCAGCTTTCTTGTCATTTCTTTAAGTAGTCTTCAGGAATAGTTCTCCAGGCTCCTTGTAGGACATTCAAAGCTCTTCTTTGGATGTTGGCTGCCTTTTTGTTCCATTCTCTGTCAGGATGACCCCCACACTGCTTCAACAATGCTGAGGTTCTGGGAGGCCAATCCATGACTGATGATGTTCCGTTGTGTGTTTTTCTATCCAGGTATGTTTTTATTATGTTGGCAGTGTATTTGGGATCATTGCCATATTGAAAAACGAAGCAGTTGCCAATCAGATGTTGCCAATAATAAATAAATGAATAAACAATAAATAATGAATGATGATTCAAAGACCCATGAGTCATCAGTTTTATTTTACGATTGAGTGACATTTTGATGCCTGTGTATACAGATAAACCACACACTTTACTGCATCTTTTTTTTTTTTTTTTTTTAATCTACATTAGTTGCAAATGCTTTGGTTACAACTGAAATAGTTTATACAACATTAAACATAGCTGGAGCCTCTTCAGTAAATTTTATGTAATGAGCAAGAAATTGGTGGATGGACCAGCTGGCAGCCTGCAGCGTGCCCAGTTTGGCCCATTGGCTGTAAGTTAAATATCACTGTTGTATATCTGCAGCAAACAAGTTGACAAACAGAGGCTTATTTATACATGTGGCACACACAGAGCGACATTGTCATTCATTTATAAGTTGTGTCTGCATATCCAGTCTGCTGTTATTCTCTCTCCTCTGTTGCTTTGGTCTCGGCTGACTCCAAAGCCCGTGGTTCTTTAGCATCTAAATGCTCCAATTTCTTTGCAAGTGTCGACCGCTGACTTTGACTGTCTGGTGTGAATGGAAAAAATTAGGGGCATAATCATTTTGCCCATTGTTAATATGAAAAAAAAAAGGTAATTAGAGCAGCTTCGAGGCTGTCTATATTCTGCAGGAAACAGTGACCTTGGGACTGAGTGCCACAGAGTGGGCTCAGTCAGAAAGAGCAAAAGTAATGAGATTCCCGTGTATTCCCCGAGATTTAATCAAAATAAAAACAACATTAAAAAAAATTACAAGGCTTATCCATTAATAATCTGTAATTGTAAAAATACCATTATCTGTTGACATGATGCATTCGGTTGAAATAGCTTGAATTACAAAGATTTTATGAATTAGCTTAATTTAACAAATCTTATATTAATAATTTAGCAGAAATACCCAAAAGCTCATTCTTCTCAGTGATAATGATTACAACTGGGAGAGGGAGGCGTATGCAGCTCCAAAGTACCCATAATTGCAATAAAGAATGTCTTCAAGCGTATCATGACTTTTGTACAGTGTTTACTAATGCATGTGTGCTAATTGAAAACTTTCCACCTAAGCAGGGCTCATAGCCAGGAATAAAGCGCAGCGTTTTTAGACCTGCGTGTTGGGAATTATCAGATCGTTATCGTGATCTGACCGGTCCGCTTCCTCCACTTAAACTGCCTGCCGTATAACATATAAACGCATATTGAGCATTATATTTAATAACACTGCACGAGTTACAGCCTGTAAATGTGAAGTTAATTGTTCAGTTAATTGCACATTATCTAGCATTTGGAAGCGGTGTAAAACAACAGAAGATTACATTTTATTGCAGGTAACCAGACAATGCACTGAAAGGACATGTTGTTGTTGTTGTTGTTGTTGTTTTTTTTAATATTTTATGGTTGAATAATCATCTTTTATTTGCCTCGGGACACCTGACTGTGCACATGAGACTTTCTCTTCAGGATTTCTTTGCCCAAAATGAAACATACTCAAAAACTTTGACACTTGGTCTTTCCAAGTGTTTGCTCAGTGGGAAGTGTCGAGGGAGCAGATTGTTTTTCATTAGCTTTCAGCCAGTTGGAGAATTTTCCCCGGCAGCAACAACCAATAGAGTTATTCTTTTACAGCTCCGACTCATCCAACTAGATTTAAAATATCGGTGTGAAGTAGCTTAGTCTAAGAACTTCATTATTCCTGCCCTTAACAGTTAGTGTACAAGTGCCAACCTGGCCAAAGGCGTGAAGTTACGGATCGCACCTTTAGGTGTCGCTCTGAGTTTTTCCACATTTCCATGAGTGATTAATCAGTCCAGTACATTCAGGTCTGTCCCTGATTCAGACTCCCCGTCATTCTAATTACTGTACAGTGCTTAAGGACTGGCACATTTACATAATTGATTCTTTTATCAAAGCTCGTCCCGCTATCTCTGTCTCTCGTTCTCAATCTGTTATGCAGAATGGATTTTTTTTAGCGCAGCCTGATTTGAAATGCTGATCTTCATTCTGTTGTCTTCTTTTCCTTCCATCGCTTTTAAGTTCTTTTCTTCTTCAAGCTGTGCCATTCTTCTTTGCATCACTCGTTTTTTCCCCCCTTTCATCTACTTTACTGTCTCCTGCAACAACTTCCACATCTTTCCTTTTCCTCATCGTTCATTCCATCCTCCTTCGCTCCTGTCTCTATTTTCTTTCTGTAACTTCTTAACCATCTCTCCTCTCCTCTCCTCTCCTCTCCTCTCCTCTCCTCTCCTCTCCTCTCCTCTCCTCTCCTCTCCTCTCCTCTCCTCTCCTCTCCTCTCCTCTCCTCTCCTCCTTTTATCTTTTCTTTTTCTATCTTTATTCCTCCCAGTCTCGATGCTCCTTTGACCATTTCTTCTCTTTGCCTTTCTGTCTCAACCTTACCCTTGATTATTTCATCTTTTTTCTTTCTCCTGAAGCACTTGTCACAGCTCCCTTCTCTCATCACTACAGATGTCTTTTGATTTTTTTTTTTTTTTTTTTATAAATTTAAGTAACTTTTTTTTGAAGAATGTTCAAAACGTATATGTTTCAGCTGAGGACTCTCATTCTCTCTGTCTGCCAGGCCCACTAACTACGTATGGGACAAGAAAGATGGAGAGCTCCCCTTACTGGCCAAACCCGACGGTGCTGTCCTGAATTTCCTGACGCTCAACAAATCAGATAATGGCGTCTACGTGTGCCATGCTGACAACGGCATTGGAAACAGCCAGGGGGAGTACACACTCTTGGTGCAAGGTAAGGAGAAAAATCAAAAAGAGAGAAAAACGGATGTGTGGTGACAAAAAGAGGAAGGAGAGGGACTCATGTAGACACAGGGATGGGATGTCTTCTTCTTTCTTCATCACGTTTTTTTTTTATTTCTTCTTTCGTTTGTTGTGGCTTTGCTTGTACTTCCATCTTTTTTCTCTTCTGATTTTCTTTTGTTTCTTTCCTCCCGTCTTTGTTTATGTTTTTTTTTCTTTTTTCTCATCCAACCACGCCTCCACAACCACCACCGGCACCGCTTACCATTCAATCGCTTTTGCTCCTGTCTTGCGCTTCTCTTCCTTTGCTTTTATGTGACCCGTTCATTCAATTCGTGGTCGTTTTATTCGCGCTTTGCTTACCCGTTTGTTTTCCTACTGCGCTTCATTTTTTCTTCACATCCTCAAAGATCCCATGAATCCAGTCACCCCAGACGCCACCTTTCCCTCACTTGGTTCTTCATTTTTTCCTCCCTCTTCCTCTCTCCCATCTTCCTCTTCTCCTGACAGCTTCTTCGGCTCTGGCTCTGATTCCACTTACTCTTACTCCTTTTCGCCTTCTGACCTCATCATCTCTTCCTCCTCCTCCTCCTCCTCCTCCCCCCCCTCCCCTTCATCAGCTCATGTGTCAACCACCATGTCTGAATCCTCCACCACGACCCTCTCCAACGCCCTCTTCCCTGACCTGCCTTTCTCTCCTGACTACTCTTCCCCCCACCCCCCCTTATCAACTTCTTCAACTCCTCCCTCCACCCACTCTTCAAGCATTACTCCCGCCACTGCCGCTCCCTCCTACTCATCCCCTGCCTCCTCCCTTACGCCCCCAGTTTCAGTCCAGCAGAATGGAGTAAACACGTTCACAGGTAAAACCAGTTACACACTTACGCACACACACTTGTAAACAATGAGATGCAAGAAGCTTGATATAGCGAAAGAAAACCGAAAAATGTTTGAAGCTTTCACACGCGGTACCAAAATTGATCTTGTATTGTGTAGCAGTCAAAAACACTGGGAGTCTGTTTTACATGCACACACGCACGCAAACACACAAAAACAAAAAAAAGCCTGGCGAGACAAGAAATGAAGGATCACACAATAAAGGACAAAATGGCATTTGTCTGGCTGTGTCACAGCTGTTTCACGTTTTTTTTCTTGTCTTCCTCTTTCCTCCTGTTGATTATCCTGAACCCCAAATCTCTTCCTTAACAAACATTCCTCCACTTATCTAACCACCAACCGTCCCTCCATCCATCCATACATTCAACAATCCATCTACCCATCCACTTGAGAAGATGAAGCAGGCAACGTTGCAGGTATAACTTTTCCACCAGTCACCTGTGTTTTTTTTTTTGGTTTTTTTTGCTTTCTGTTGTTCCAAGTTTTTGTCCACCTGTCTGTCCGCCTGACTCTTTGTAGTTTTGTTTTTGTCTGTCTGTTATTCTGGGGAAAAAAACCAAAAAAAAACCCAGTTGTCTGGGGACACTTTGAACTTCTGAGTGGAGGGATGAATATTTTATACTCCTGCCCACGTAATGCTTTGTTGTTGCCCATACATGCACAGATTGGCTCCAGACACAAGCGCACCCCATTCCCACGTGCAGCACACACATTCACACCGCACACTCATATCTATCTCCCAAAGACACACAGACTAGCATGACCCCTTAAGTGGTACAAGTCATTTACACAGTGTTCCACTTCCTCTGTGTGTGTTTCTCTGTGTGTGTCTATGTGTGAGCACCAAGGAGGGAGGGGGGTGGGTCAGGCTTCGAGGTGTTCTTGGGTCTTGTCTGCTTTCCTTTGATGCTGACAGCAGGATTTATGGGCTCATTCTCAGTCTCGCCTCGTCAGCATGCCCCTCTCACCTCCACGCTGGCCAACCAGAGTGTGTGCCCGACTCTCTTTGTGTGTGTGTGTGTTATTCTGACGGGTGAACAGAATCCTCCCCTCTGCTTCCCCCTCTTCCTCTTTTCTCCCATTCTCTGTCTTCAGCTGGCCTCTGGTTCGCTGCTGTCAGGCCTTTCACTTCTCCAACTCGCTGAAATGTTATTTTTTCCCCTATAAAAAAGGCCCTTCACCACATCATTTGGTGACCCAGCTGGTTGTAAAATATTATTTCCTTCCATCTTCACTTTCAGTTTTGTTTCTGGTTGGCAGTGGCTATTGCTGTGCTTCAGTGTCTCTTTCCTTTAATCCAGTTGAGTGTAAAAAAAAAAAAAAAAAAAATAGCTTGTCCTGCTGATTGCCAGGTAAAAACCAGTCTCTCCAAAATCATTCCTGCTTATTCCTCTATTATCTTTTTAAAGTGTTGTTTTTTGTGTAAGATGTGCTTCATTTGAGTTGTTCCTGTCTGAGTGACTTTCAAGTAATGAACACCCAGTGTTTGATCAGTTCTAAGAAGTCAGGCGAAATGATTGATGTATCAGGTTATTTCCACTTAGATTGCTTTATACTCTGAGGAGTAGGTTGCTTAAGTGGCTGATGTGAGACAAAGTTAAAAATTTTAAATCTCTGTTGTTGGCTGAAAAACAAAATAACAAAAAAAACCCCAAAAACGAGCTCTTTAAAGAAGAGGAAAGGACGTCTTCTTTTGAAGTCAACTAAAACATGATGCAGAAGCTTGTGCACGTAAAAAAAAAAAAAAAACAACAAAAAACTTCATTCTGAAGAATTGTGTTAATGTGCAATCGCTACGCAAATGAAACAAGCACAAGATAACATATTTTTATGGCACTTCTTATATGTAATGTATTACGACAACTGATAAATGAAAATTAACAAAGTGAAGAACAGATGCGAGAAACACCCTTCAGCTATGAGTGTTGATTTTGCACAATTTGTCCACCACCAGGGGGTGCTCTGCGACTTCCGTGTTGGTGCCACAAACACAACCAGCTGATTCGAGCAGGAAGGTCACAAACAAGTAATCAACCAAAAAAACCAATAAAGGTTATTTTAAAACTGCCTCAAATACAAGACAGAAGTAAAAGCGTAAGTAGCAATAACTAAACAGGGAAACACAGACACAAGAATAAACTTGACACAGGAGGGGGGGAAAGGAAATAAGGAGGAGAATACTATAAACAGTACTAAACTGTAACTGAAGACTCAAAATATTAACAACAGAAAAACAATAACAGAAAAACAAATCCATAACAATAACACTGAGAGCAGAAGACTCCTAATAACATTAACCAATGATGTAACAAAAGCCCCAAATCCTACAACAAAAACTATGGACCACGACATTATGTTTTGTGTATCTGAAATAAAATCGGATTTTTAACTCACTGAATATCGGTATCAGTCTGGAAGATCCTCTATCGGTCCTGCTCTAGTATTAAGGTACATTAAAGTATACTGTCAAGTTTGTAATCGCTAATGTGACATGCTAACCGTATCAGTGCCGAATAAATTATCCGCTATATTTTCTGGTTGCACTGCAGTTTCTCCTTGTGTATTTTTTCCACACATATATTGATAATGCACCTTACAGACAGCCTTTAAAGCTAAGTGTTTTTATCCTGTACAGTGTCCTGTAAGTACAGGTAAGTGGTCGAGGAACTTTTTTTATGCTTTTTCTTATCATGCAATACATGACAGTTACATTAAACGCATAGTGAGTGATGAAAAACTCTTACTCATTACTCATTAACAGACTAAGAATGCCAGTGCTTTAAATTAACAACAAGAGTTTTAAAGTATGGTAGAGTATATGAAACATCTTTTCATCCTCCATGATTAAATGAATCTATTAGATAAATTTGTATTCATTCAAATCATCCTAAAAGCAGAATCTGGGGATTTGGGAGCCCCTGGAGCTTTGGGACTCTGGTGCAGGTCTGTGCATTCCCTGGTTGGTAACCCAGCCTTGGATTTCTGAAGACTGAACATTTTAATTCAAAGAGGAGCATAAAATCAATCAGTCATAGTGAAATGATGGAAATCACCACAGATAATGGCGGCCTGGATTTCAGCCAACATCAAGAGCCTGTGTGTGTTCTCACAAGGTTCCCATGTGATGATTGGTACTCGGTTTGTGGACTGCAAACAATTTTTAATGGAGGGTGACTCAGTGGCCTCCTTTCTTTCGCCTGGCTTTTTCGCATCCATGTCTTTGTCTTCTGAAAGTTTGCCTCTGTGGATTTTATATATTGACAAGTCTTCTCTGCTCCCCTGTTCTTGTCATTTCACTCTGTCTTCTCTCTGTCACTCTCCCCATTATTCTCTCTCTCTCTCTTTATTTCTACCACCTTTCATCATCCGTTTCCACCAATATTCATCCACCCCCTCGTCTCCCCCTCTGTTCTCAATCTCTGCCTCTCTGTCACGGTCTCCCCTTATTTCTTGCTGTTTCTGCCTCATTTTCTCTTGGTGTTTTTCACTTTCTTTATCATCCCTTCTCCTTTTTCCTTCCCCCCCTCCTCTCCTTTCTTCCACGCTGCCCGACCTTTTCTTAAGACCCCACAGCCATGTCGACGACTTCGGGGATGGACCACGCTGTGATCGGAGGGGTGGTGGCTGTCATCGTCTTTATCCTCCTGTGCCTCCTCATCGTCCTCGGCAGATACCTCATCAGACACAAAGGTCACTCCCTCCCACAAACACGGACACATGAACACATGGACGCACACTCATTCATGCATGCATGAGCATACGCAGGGGTACACTTGCATAAATATGAATACATGCGTACCCAGACGGAATTTCACACCTGCAAACATGCAAATGCATACAAATGAAGGGACACAAAGCAATGCAAACCTACAGAAAATGTGAATTATAAGCATAAAGCCTAAAATGAATGAATTTATGCTCTGATCTGAAGATGAATGACTCACAAGAGAATGTTTATTCATTTCTTTTTAAAGCATTTTGGTTCATATACCCCCCCAGTGACTGCGACGAATCAGTGCCTTTTTCAATTCGTTACATCACCAAATTTTATTTTGAATTTAAAATAATGAATTCCTTCCTTCACTTTTAGGACAGAACGAGTAAATAATAATTCAAATAAGTCAAAGTTTGCAGGTAAAAAAGACCTGTTTCAGCACCCAGGTGGGATCGTTGACTAACACTTCTCTGCCTGCACCACCACCGCTGCAGTCGACTGGATTCAATCCCTGACTGAGGTGCATCAAGCTGGCAGAATATTGAAAGAGACTGCCTGCTGTCTTTTGTTTACAGGTGCCAGATCCACTGGGAATTTTGTCCGTTTCCCTTCACTACCAATTCCCTCCGACTGGTTTAGACACATGTACACGGGTGCATGTAGTTCTCACTTGTGCTCATATCTGTTAATGATTATCTACATTAACAGTGTATTGGGCACAATGCTTGTTATCCTATTTATTAAAATTACAGTTACATTAGAAATAATTTGACAAATGGAAGTTTTAACTAAATATCAGACATCTTGCAGTTGTATTCACATCAGATGCATTATTCTGTGTATACATGCAGAAGATCGGGTCTGCTGTCTCTCTTGAGAGCTGGTCTGTGGCATCCAGTGTCAGTGTCCTCCATCTTTTCTTCCTGATTGTACGCTGACTTCTGTTCGATGACCTTTACATTCCAGTGTGGTATTCACAGACAGCTGATCTTGCCCGTGTCTTGTGGGCAAGATCCTGGACATTCAGTCCTTGCACCAGTGTAATACTGCCTACAGCTATAATAGGTTTTTAATTTCATATGTGACCACTGGTTAACAGAAAATTAAGTTTTGCACGGAGTTCATAAACTTAAGAAAAGCTTCTAAGGGAACTTTAATATTTATGAGTGTTTTGTCAAACTATTTCCAAAGTAAGAGTAGAAATGCACGAGTACAGGCAGTATTCAAATCAAGTGTGTAAGTGTACTAAGTTGTGAAGCTGCTATTGCATATTACTTGCAGGATATAATCACAGCCAACCATAGTACATACATTTGTCTAAAAAGTAAAGACCTTTTACATGACTTGGCTTCTTACTATATTATCTGTGATTTGATGATCTAATATACCTTAAAACAGGCACCAACATTATGTTATAAGAGTTTAATAAAAAATAAATTACTTAATTAATTTAAAAAACTTATAGAAAACACCTAAAATGATAACTTAGACGTCACATTAACACATCTGCAACAATTTCTTTTCTGCTCGTCTTTGTCTGGTCATTTCACAGTTACAGTATTATGCTCTCACTACCACGATAATCTTATTTCTCCTCCTCGTTTCTCTCTTTATCTCTCTCCTGCCACAGGAACGTATCTGACCCACGAGGCCAAGGGCTCAGATGACGCCCCGGATGCCGACACGGCCATCATCAACGCAGAGGGAGGTCACTCCGGAGCAGAGGACAAGAAGGAATACTTTATCTAGATAGAGAACAGAGCAGTGGAGGAAAGGAGCGGGAGGAGGCGGAGAAAAAGTTGGAGGACATGGATTAGAGGAGAGGGGAAGAGTGAAGGAAAGGAAACCTCGATTTGTTTTCACGATGCTTCAGTTCTTCACTCTGTTGGAGGGATGGTAGGATGGGAATGGAGGGAAAGAACTCTGGGCAGGATAAAGCGCTGAGTTGAGCTTCAACTGGTACTACCCTCTTTGCATTGATACAGGGAAGTGAGATTTTGCACTGACATACGGATGAACTAATGTCACACTCAAACACACACACACACACACGAACATGCGGCATACACGTGTCAGTTAAGGGGTAAATCTGTTGTCACACAGACGCGAATGCTCATAGATGCTCAGAATAACAAACAGGAGCCTCCTACTAACACGCATCTGAATTCCGACGCATTAACACATTTTCACACAAGCATCGCGTCCTATTTTGAACTGTCAGCGCCGCGAAAAATCAAAATTGTAAGTCACATTCCAACATGTCGAGCTGATATTCCACCTCTCAAACCCGTCTTCTCCATATTTAATCCAAACCAGGTCTGTCTTTTCACTTTTTTTTTTCTCCCTCGTTCTCTACATCTAACAAGGCAGAATCCCTCTATAAGCCTCCTTGCGACAGAGAAATCCATCTAAAGAAAATTATTACTGACAAACATAATCTCCCTCTCTCACAGTTTAATCTTTTTATGCCATCAAACCTCTTCCTACTTCCTCACAAACCCTGGTATGAGCCATCAGGTTTTCCACAATGCACCGCCACAAAACATGCAACACTCATGCAAAAACAGCATTCCCACCTTGTGCTACCAAGCCAAGGGGCTCCAGTATACATATATAAATATATATATATATATAGAATTATATAGCATTCTTTTTACTTGACAGAAAGCGTTTGGTGTGCTGTAAATACACTCTCTCTCTGTCCTGTTTCTACCTTCTGTCTCTCCTCCTTCTGTCCCTCTTTCTCCTTACAGCTCCCTCTCTCCTGTAACTCATACAGTCTGTTACTGCATTACAGTAACTTATATACTCAAAAAAAAAAAAAAAGCCTGCCTGTTTTTATTACATGCGTGGAAATGCAGAGTTCAAAATATCAATATCTGGGGAAAAAAATGGAAAAATAACAACAACGATGTTGCGATGAAGACTAACAGTAACTGCAAATATTTGTATATTCTGATTTTCTTTGATCTTTTATTCTTTTTCTGTTTTTTTTTGGGACTCGTGAGAGGTTTTCTCTCGTCAGTGTCTCGGTGTATTACTGTCAGTGTTAACAGTTTACAGTGTTTGTCAGTTTGTCAGCCCAGGAGTCCATAAATCTAATTTCCCATTTGTTTTTTGATTTTAATGTTCAGGTTTTCAACACTGCTGATTTATTTAATCTTTGTGTGTGTGTGTGTGTGTATACCACATTCAGTGTTGCTATTTTCTCCCTGCTTTGTTGGCCTTCTGCTCCCAAACGCTAATCAGCAGCAGAACTTTGGTCAAGAGCTTCGAGAGGTGACAAGTTAGTGATGGAGTTTAACTCGAGTACTGCTGCCTGGTGTTTGCACTTATGGACCGCTGTGGCTTTCCTTCCACTCGGCCCCGCTGAACCCACTGCTCACCTTCGCCGTTTTTCTCCCTGCAGCAGACTGCTTGTCTTGGCGAGGCCACCTGGCACTAAATTCATTGAGTAGTGACATCATGACTTCCTCTAAGAAGCTAGCGCATTTGCCGCTTTGGGAGGTGAAAATGCTCGCTTGCTTTTCACTACAGGGTCAAATAGGACTGCCTACATGCATTATGACAAACTTCCTGGCAAAAACCCTTCTGTTACAGCTTTTATTTTTTCCTTTTCCTGTATGTGTGTTATTGCAAGCAGGAATCATTAACCAGTTTAGCAAAAGGTTCCCATAAATGCACAGTGTTTTATTAAGGTTGGAAGTTCGCCTTGGCATGGGAAGCTCCACTTGGCCCGGTCATGGAAATTGATTGCAATCTAACTAAGAGGCTCTGGGCTCCAGACTGTACGCATGCCAAGTTTTGGTTTGGTGGGCAGGGGGCCAAGTCTGGGCGGCACTAACGCTGAAGAAAGTCATTTAGTAACTTAAATGTTCTCTTCTTCCCCCCCCTCTGCTCTGCCCGTCCATTCCTCGCATTCTTTAATCAATCATCCCGTCTGCGTCCTGATCCACCTTCACCCCGTGTCTCCTCTTCTCATCACTCCATCTCCAATTGATGTCCGAGTCTCCTTGCTTGCCTCTCATCCACGAGTCCATGTAGACGTACAGTAGAAGTAGCGTCTGTAGCTTTGCCGGCGTGTGCTGATGGCTCTTTGCAGCACTATTTGGGAATGTTTTGGAGAGGCAGCCACTTGCTGTTGTTTTCAGTCTACCTGTAGACAGTTATGTCTTTGATAGTTTTTGTACACCTTTAATGGGAATGTTCAGGGAATGTGGTTCACATTCCTTTCCCCACATTGTTGTTAACTGCTACCTAGCTGGCTTCTTTGTGAGAAAGTAGCCCAACTAGTATGTCTATAAGCTAGCTATTCTATAAAGGGTAAAGTGACTTGAAGCAGGGCCAGCTGTTTTTTCTTGATTTTTTTTCCCTTCTTCTTCTTCTTCTTCTTCTTAGAGCTCTCGGTTGGAATATTTAGTGACTATGTTGATGGTGTAGTAAACCAGGGTTAAACAGTGCTTGGATTGTGTTTGGGTGTGCACTGTTTATCTGATGTTTGCTCTACAACACTCTTCTGGTAACATTTCCCTGCTATCATGGCTGCAGATCAGAGGATTGGCTCTGTCTCACAGAGCTTGTTGTCCACTTTGAAGATGTTATCATTGATTTGTATTTAACCCCAGACTAGTTCTGCTCCGTGAATGGAGAAAGGAATATCTGACTCATACTCACCAAAGTGCAGTGTGTTTTAAAAACTAATGGACCTGTATTTGCCTGTAATTTATTGTCCTGTCCTTCGTCTTAGTTAGTGTGCTAGCATGTAGCTTGCATGAGAAATGGTTGGAAAGTGTAGATAGCGTTGGAGATGAGCAGCGATGGCAAGTTCGTCTCCTGAGACGAGAGCGGCGGTCGGCCCGGCTGACCTCCCTGCTTTTCTCTGATCTGCAGACATGTCCCGGTTAAATCTGTCTGCACCTCCTCAACACAGTAAAAAAAAAACAGTGAAGCAACTGACAAAGCAGGACTCATTCTGCCTCTTCCTACCACTGCTGTATCAAAACCGTGTAGGGGTATAGTGTTGAATTGAGATGTGCACTCATGTCTAATTACATTTCAATGCATCAGTGCAGTAATGATTGACTGTCACCAGATGCCAGCAAACAACGGCTTTTCTTCTCCCTCTTCAGTCGGTACGAGCTGTCCTGCCCTTCCACTCGACTCACCACCTCCTCATTAGGCAGCCGCACACTAGCTGCCGATCATCTCTTTTCTTCTTGTAGCCAATTAATTTTTAAATTATGTTTTGTAAAAGGTGTGCATATTCTCATTGTTTCGTTATAATTGATAATCATTTTTTTGTCCCTTTTATTGAAATTAGATGTTCCAAAACTTGAAGGTTAGACATTTAGTTTTTGCATATTTTATTGTTTCAACAACAATTTTTAATTAATTTCATGTATATAGTGTTGCCTTTTACTGGATACTCTTACGAGTGCACCCCTATACCCTACACACTTTGCACATACACTTTGGGTACAATACACATCCACACACATATTTGCATATACACAGCAGGCTTGATGTCTGTTACTATGGTGTATTTGTGTGTGTGTGTGTGTATGTGTGTTTGTGTATGAGTGTGAAGTGTGTATTTATTGACCCAGACAAACTCCAGATTCACTCTCATGTGTGTTACATTCACCAAAATGTTCTTATTTCAGTAACTAAAACAACGTCTTTGTTCTTATCGTTATTATTTTGAATGAAAAGTCTTCCTTTTGAATAAATATTCATATCACACGGGAGTAGTGCTGTCATGTATGTTAATTTGTACTATGGCTGATGATGTCATCAAGGTGAGGCCCGACCGCATGCTGTGGTGGGTTTTGCATCCGTTGGCTGTTACGTTCATGAAGTATTTGTTTTTTAGGGTTTTTTTTGTTTGTTTTTTTTTGTTAAAATACCAGTTTGGTTGTTGACTTCAATAAACATGCATTTGGGTTAATTTCATGTCTCTTATTGCTTCTTCTTTATGCTGGGAAACACCAGGTCTAATCCAAACACATCAGTGGTCACAGAGTAATCTACTGGCAGCAGAGATTTTGATGTGAAATTGAAGGTTAACACAGATTGTACTAATCACATTAAGTCTAAATACCATAAGAACAGACTTGTCAGTGTTATTAGTAATACCTGTGTTTACTATGTCAGACCAAAATGACTGCTGTAGAATTTTGTAGTATCATGTAGTTTACAAAAATCACTGAAAAATGCTACTTTTTCTTAAAACGATGAGTTTTCAAAATCAAAGGACTCCAACTAGCCTTTAAAATCCCTCACATTCTCACATGAGAGAAACATCTGTAGAGAATAGCGCTCCATCTGTCTCTAAACTCCATCAGTTGGACAGTTTTTGATTCTTATTCAGTTCGAATCCAGGGAGTGGCTCTGCTGAAAGACTCAGAAAAAAATGAAAAAGTTTTCTTTAAAAAAAACAAACAAACCAAGAACCTAATTTAGTATTATAGACGAGGTCTGTTGTGGCTTACTGATTATGACTTTAAATGGACTTTAGATTTGCAAACTTTCTTTTGCTGTGCCATTACTGCAACAAATTCAGATTGTTTTTTTTCTCTAGTGGATAAAAATCTGCTTTTTCATTTGTGTCTGTGTGCAAAACACTTTTCCCAGAAAATAAGGAATAGATGTGATAAAATAGCTCATAGATCCAAAAGCTATGAATGAAGTTATCAACAGGTCCAAAGAAGTCCCACTCCATTTTTTTTTTGTACCATGCAGTTAAAAGGAGTGTCCGACAGATGGCAGTGCAACAAAGTAGATCGATACCTCTTGTTTAAACAGAAATGCTTCTTGGTTATAAAACTAAGAGCCACTGACTGATTTTCTTACAAGAGTCTATTAACTTACATTCGACATTGGCAGCAAACTTCATCCTATTATGTCTGAAGTCGACTATTTTTTTCTCTCTTGAGAAAAAGTTTCTTTCTTCTGTGTGGTCTCCTTTCATTCTTCTTATCTTTTCCTTGCTTCCACTCATTTACTTTGCACTGCGGTTTGGGGAAAATTGTTAGCACATGGAGGAAATAATCAGCCTTATATTGTCCACATGTTACTAGTTAATCATACAGTAAGTAGTGACATTCAAACAGATAAATAATCTGTACTCTGTCCATTCATTTGAAGATAAATAACTAGTTTTTCACTGAAGTTGTTCTGCACATAAAAGCATGGTTGGTGAAAAAACAGAATGCTGTTATAATAAATTAATCAGTTTTCAGCCGCAGAAATGTGAGCTTGTTAAAATGAAACAAAAACACATTGATGTAGATGCCAACAAATGCGTACAGTGCGGAAGCTGACCTCGTTTGACTAATGAATTATGCAGTTTTTATTAACGTAATTTACATGTTGCTGTATTTGCAGACGGTGAGACTTGTTAGCTGTAGTTAAATAGGTGTTCTGGTGGCTTTTACGCTTTAAAAATAAATGCATACAAATGAACCAGAGTTCCCTCTATAAGAAGATATCCCCATTAACACGCACTGGATAACACGAGGTTTCTGTCATTGTAGATACTTTCGATATCCCAACAGTAATAGGAAAATATATAAGTATTAAATATTCATCATTTTTTAAAAATAGTTTAGCTCTCAAAAGCTGTTCAAAAACTCTGTGATTTGTTAAATAACCTGGTCAGTGGCATATGATGAGCAAAGAATTTGTTCAAATATTTCTAAGCTTTGTTTGGCACAGGAAGTCTGCGGTATCATCCAACGCGAGAAATACAGAAACCTGACATGAAATGATTAAAACGCTGCGAGCTTTGGCGTTAAATTCGTCAGTCTGCGCAATTATTATTATGTCTTTTATGTGAATCGAATTAATGTCCAAAATATCTGACTGACCCTTAACTGCGTAGCTACACTACTGTGCTTCTTTAAAGGTTATAAAATATTCACATCCATAATCTGCTGCTGAGATTTCAGCGTTTAAGGAGCACTCGTTCGTAAAGTTAAACACCTGACTCTTTTAAGTTTTTATGTTTTAAGCGCAGTTCTTCTTGCGGCCGCTGCAGCGCCCTCCTCCTCGGCCTAAAACCGATATTTGGAGCGGGAGGGGTGGAAGAGGTGGAGGTAGTGGTAGTGAAGGAGGGAGGGAGGGAGGGGGTGTGTGCTACTGATTGTATGAAAGGAGCACAGAGGGAGAGAGAGAGAGAAAGAGAAAAGAGGGAGAGAGGAATTCAGTCCTATTTAAATGGGAATCCAAAGCGCAGAGAGGAAAAGGGACGCAGAGTGAAAAACAACCAAAAAAGTGGAGACAGATTTAATTTACGCACGGGAAAAAAAAACTGAGAAATAGTTCGAGAAAGAAAGGGGGAATAGGAGAAAAGAGACATTGGATTTTTTTTTCTCTAAATTTGGCTTCTTGCACTCTCATGACTCAAAGAGGATTCCAGTTAAATTCACCCGGTCGGGAGGAATTGATGGTGTCTTGTTGGGGAGGCAGAGCCGAGGGGAGGAATCTGAATGCGCTCGGCTGAACCATGCCAGCTTTGTGGATCATAACTTTGGCAATCACTTTAAACCAAGGTGAGTGATGTTTAAAGACACTCTGTCTGACCTGACTAAGACACGCGCAACAGCGGAAAGTTTCTTATAAAAGCCCGATTCCTCCCTTTTATTGTTTCCACTGTTTGTGCGGGCGTCTGTGAGCTTTGTGGGTCTCTTTCTGTCTGTGCTGGCAGGGCTTGTATACTGTGGATTTATGTCTGGCAACGAGTCCGTGCGCGCGTGGTTCTGTGTACGCGTGCACGGGTAAAAATGTGTTATGTTGTTACAGATTTGTACTGCTCTGGACATCATCATCAACCCCTCAGCCCGCAGAAGCCGAAGGGAAAGAGTCGTGGGGTGTTCAGGGTCTTTGCTCCGCTGGGGGAAAATGGGATTTAGAGTACAGACATAAATGGCCCAGACTGGCTGCATTCATTTTTCTTCAATTACACTTTACGGGAGAGATGTAGAGCATCTGCACACGACATTGCTTTGACGTGACCTTTAAAACGCATGGCTAGATTTGGTTGACACATACAAAAACGCAGTGTGGGTCACACAAGCGCGCGCACTCTAGCACGTGCAAACACACATTGCGCATAACCTGCCAGCCGGGGGATGATTGATGAGGCGAGGATCCAATGCACAGTCTGGTCGCTGGGTTTTAACATAAGTCACACTGAATCAATTTCCAACACATACGCGCGCACACATGCAGCATGCATGCGCTTGGCACCATCATGCCTTCAGTCTCAGTATCGAGCGTGTGTGCAGCGAGAGTGTAAAGACCAGCGCAGACTACTGTCCCTCGAGAGAGAAAGTCGATGTGCATTTGTGTGTGTGTGTGTGTGTGTGTCTTAGAGTGAGAGAGCAGTGTACCCCCTCTTAGCATGCAGGTAGAGTCTTGCGTGCTCGTGTCCGTGCTCGTGGTTCTACTGCAAATGTTCAGGTGCCAAGAAAAATTCATATTTTACCTTAAAGACGGAGACATATTCACTGGACTGAAAGAGAGTCCCATTACTAATATTAATGTTCCTATTTATCGATCACCTTGATAGATTGCCCTTTCTCCCCACTCATACACTCATACACACACAGATGAGTGTGCGTTTGTGTTTGAGGGCAGTCACGGCTCCACAGACAGAGGTGATTAATTGATGTGGCCTGATGTGAACAGTTCAACCATGTGTGTGTGTGCGTGTGTGTGTACCTGCTTCAGCACCTGGGTCCCTGGCGCCGCTGGCCGAGGGTGTGATGAACCACAGACAATGATCTACCTAGACAGACAGTCAGAGGAGCTCCCAGGATGAAGCTGCGCTGACCACCTCATGGGATTATAATAGAGCAGGACATTCTTGCTTTATATAAGAAGGTTAAAGATGTTAGGAAAAATCTGTCAAAGTCTGAACATCTGAGATTGAAGATTAGAAAAGAGATCTGATTAATTGGTGCTATGGCGACAAGGAGTATTGGTAATAAGCTTGATGAAATAGAAGGAGAGACACGGCTGAAGTATATTAAAGTCTGATGATTCTAGCTATAAAATGAGAATAAAGAAAACCAAATAAAGCACAGCCAACAAAGGAAAGAACTAGTTAGAAAAGAGCAGAACAGAACAACAAAACAACAGAGAACAAATCAGCTCAGAGGAAAAGGTGACCAGAACCGAGCCATGTCAGACAGAACAGAACAACAAAAAACACAATGAAGTAAAAACAAGGGGGGAGGACAGAAAGTAGAGCAAATGGAGCAGAGCAAATGAGAACAGAACATAAAAAAAGAGCAGAACAAAAGAAATGGGAGAATGAGAGAAGGGAAGAACTGAACAAAGAAGAACAAAACAACAGAACCGGCAAAGCAGGCCAGAAAAAAGTGTAGATCAGGGGGGGTTCAAACGTACCGGCCTGCTGGCCAGAACTGGTCCGTGAAAGGTTCCAGTCCAGCCCAGTGGATGTCTTTGCAAGGTCCCCTTTTGGACTTTTTGTTGTATCTTGAATCAGGAAGCAGTGCGCTGCAGGTCATCTTCTTACTGACAAAGACATTACCCATGGCCTGCCATACCACACCAAAGTAAGCTGGTTAAAGCAGCGAGACATGCCTACAGGATTTGTTGGTTTACAACAGTAGCTGTTCTTTGTAATGACACCAGAATGACTGTACAAGGAAAATTTAGACATATTGTAGAAATTGCACTTATCTTTCTTAAGTCATCACCATGGACAGCTTGTTCATCATCCATCCTGTGAATTCATGATTTATTACATGTGAACTTTCAGAAAAGCCCACTTGCATTTCTTTACACTAAAAGAAAGAAAGAAAAAAAAAGATTGAAGAATTTTTAGGAGCTTTTACTGGTCTGGTCTGGCCCACTTGAGAGCAAACTGGGATGCTCGTGGCTGACGAGCCAAAGTGATTTTGGCAACGCTGGTGCAGAACCTGAACAGCAGAGAGCAGAGCAGAACAAAAACATAAAGAAAACGGAGCAGAGCGGCAGATCAGTGTCTCCAGCTGAGCTGGTGTAAGCCTGTAAATGTGATCAGAGTGAATCCTTCCCCGACATGCAGCATCTGCAGCTTAATGTGTGCTTAGCCTGTTTGGACTCTTCCAGGTGTCTGCTGCGTGGTCTCCACCGCTGACACCTCAGACTGTCTCCCTCTCTGAGCAGTCTGATTTACTGTTCAGTCCAGTGGTGTGTCTGGCTTCCTAACACAGACCAACTACATCTCTGTGTGGTTGACCGCGTGTCTGTGGGCCCTTGTAATTACCATTTGGCTCTGTATGTTTATATGTGTGTGTGTGTGTGTGTGTGTGTGTGTGTGTGTGTAGGTCTGATGTAGCGTGTTGCTGCTGTGAACTGCCGCTGTGCTGCCAGCGCCGGTCTGGCCACAGGCGAGGAAGCCTGATTCTCAGAGTCGATTCTTGAACAGACCTTTTTGCTTGAGTTGAACATTTTTGCAGCCTGATCATGCAAGCAAGGCAAGCAAAGCAATTCCTGCACTGCAAGCACCTGTCCCATCTCACGCCTCGCTCTTTCACACACACACACACACACACACACACACACACACACACACACACACACACACACACACACACACACACACACACACACACACACACACACACACACTTTCTTTTTCCCTCCTATATCTCCCCCCTCCTCTTCCTCCCACTCTTTTCTCCCGTCACAAGAATAGAGCAGAAGCGCAGATGTAAAGAGACAGGCCAAAAGACAGAGAGATGGAGGCAGAGAGAGACGACGAATGGAAGAGACAGCGGGGTTCAGTCCTAATCTGTTGACAAGAGGGGATGCTTGAGGATAAACAGAGGCAGAGCAGGAGTGCTCAGGAAGCAGAGAGAGAGAAAGAGAAAGAGCCCTACTGGCTTTAGTCTCTGCTTCCACAGCAGCCCAGCTGGACCATCAATGTTTGATGGTTTACATCAGCAAAGATTTACGCCCAAACTGGGCTCCAGGGGCACCCAAGGATCCTCAGAAAGGCTTCTCAGGATGTATTTAGAACTGTTCAGTCAAAAGCGACTGGACCTGCTTTAGATAGTTGAAAATGTTTTTCCTTCTAATCCAAAACACCGTCATTCAAATCATCTTCAAAAATCTAAACTTTAAAATGACCTGGATCGTGGCAAAGCCTTACAGTCTCTCAAACTGCTGATTTGACTCGCTGTGACTTAGTACAGTAATGGATTCTGTTATAGGCAGGTCATTAGTTTCAGGCTCTCCACTGTAACGCCCTCAAACAGTTGTGTAATTCTTTTCTGAATCATCAGACAACAAAAATACTCTCTGATGGGGGTTCATGGGTAATGTCATAATTTTTTTTTGTTGGCATTTACAGTATAAAAAGATTCTGAAAACTGCACTGCAACACAGTTACACCCTGTGTATTCTGGTTTTTAAAAGCTCAATTTCATATCACTACCACATGAATATTGATGGATTTATTCCTCCATTACTACCTAATAATAGCAATTGCAGATTTTTCAAGAAGACCCAACCTTCCCTTAACAAGTATATCATTTTTAAAATTGTTTAATACTGATGGACAACTGGGATTTTGTTGTAATGTCTTTAGTAGGCGTGTCTGAAAAGTTCTGGTGTGAGTGTAGAGGGTCGTATTGATCGCTCTCCTTTTAGGTGTGTAACCTGATAGCCAAATATCAAACTGATCCAAATGCTCAGCTGGACCTTCGATGCTTGTTCTTTCCCTGTTCTCTTTATTTTCAGTTTCCCTCAATTCTCGCTGTCACCGCAAAGGCAAAATGCCCAAATAGTAACAAAAAAGGAGCCGTCTCGCTAATCTCTGTTAACAGTGAGTCACCACTCTGTATTTTAATTGTATTATCAAAATTATTGCTAGTGACAGTGCCGTAGCCCCTGGATATTGTGGGGGATATGCCTCTACCAGATGATGTGCCACTGAAATTAAGTACTCAAGTACTTTATTGTACTCACTTTTTAAAGCAGTTAGTTGTGTATCAAGAAATGTTAAGCTGATTTTACCTGATTTTATTTTAGTGTCTTTGTTTGTTCAGTTTAACTATTCTTTACTCAAAACATGGCATGCCATATCCCAAACAAATGGAGTTGCAATTATTACATAATTTTAGTCAAGCTTTTCCTGATTATATGCCGGGGAGAGTCACTTTTATGTGACACAGTGATCTTTCAAACAAAGCCACACATTAAGGTCCCATATTGTCACTGCCAAACTAAGTAGTTCCCCTGTTTACGTCATTACAATTCATTCAGAACTATTGTTAATGCATTTGGGGTGCCGCTGCAAAAAAATAAATAACTCAAGGTCATCTGCAAAGAAGTTGAACCTGCTTAGTTTATGCTGTAACATTATCCAGCAGTCTCCAAGAGGGTCCCGGGTTTTCCAAGTCACATACATGCACGGCACGGTCGTGTTTTGGTTTGGTAGGGTTTAAAAGTCTCCTCCCCCTGATGATCATATTTAACAGCCTCAACATGTTCCTACCACTGTGGGTGTTTTGTTTGTTTGTTTTTGTAAACCCAGAACTGTGATACTTTTACACAAACAAAATTGCAGTTAATCAAATTCCAAAAACAAGGCGCACTTTGAATTTCAACCTTCAAGGGTCTGGGGTCTCAGAGCAGCTCCCCACTTTAAAGCACCCAATCCGATGGAATTACCTCCATCATAAATATCGGAACTTTTCAACAGATATTAAATACGTGCGCAAACAATATTTATTTGCACTGCCACTTCTATTTAGTGTACACAGCTACTGAATGTGTACTTCTCTTTAATGAATTTTATCATCTAAAGCATCACTGATGAGCATTTTGTGCATGAGCGGCATCGGGATGAATCAGCCTTGGCCATTAGTGCCATAGTGTACTGATCGTGCCATAAAAACAAGTATACAAGGCTGACTGACTCTGCTCTAATTGGGTGGTAAAAAAAAAAAAAAAAAAAAATCCACCTCACTGAAAAGTACCCTCTGTACTCTCAAATGAAAATAATTAAAAATAGCGTGACAAGCCTTGCTTAAAAGCAGAGGTTCGACATGACGGCAAGCAGAGCTCCGTGTGTATATGTCTCTGTGTGTGGGCTTCATCCCAAAGCCCTCCAGTACCTGACAGAGCTGATATCCTCATGGCTGGAGAAGAATAATCTGAGGTGACAAGGAGCAGCAATTAAAATAAATAAATAAAATAACCGCCACAGTTAGCTGTTGCTTAATTCACTGCGATGCCCTGATAATCCAGTAATCTAAAACGATGGTGGCAAATTCCCCCTTCCCTCCTCTGCACGGGCTGATGTGTTTGTTGGAGTGAAAGACCGCAGAGTATTCAGAGACTAAGAGAGAGCTTCGACTGGTATTAGGGCTGACACCCGTCAATCTGCCTATAGATATGTCAGCCTGGATGAGGAGGGGGGGTCGTAAACTAGGAGAGGAAGGAGGAGGAAGAGAAGAAGACATACATAGAACTAAAAGATAAAATAAGGGACAAGAGATGAGAAGAAGAAGAGAGAAGAAGAGAGGATGTCGGCAGTAGAGTAATTCAAACTGGAAGAAGAGTAGTGTGAGTTGGAGTGGTAAATCAGAGGGAAAAAAGAGGGTCGGGATGAGATGAGAGAACAAGAAAAGGGGATACGAGTTGGAGAGATCAGGGCAGACAAGGAGTGAAGGAAACAAATACGATTGGACAGAGGGCAGAGGAAAAAAAGACAGGTGTGCAGGAAGGAAAAAATGAAGAAGAGGAGAAGGAACTACAAGAAAATTTTACATGGGAGAAAGAGGGCAAAAAGGTGAAAGTGGCATAGAAAATGATATGAGACATTGGTGTGGCGCTAGAGAGGAAAATAGAGGAAGAAAGGATGATTGCAAGGCATAAATCTAGGAGAGAGAAGAGCAACAGAGTCGTGTCCATGATTAGAGGAGGCACGAAGACGTAGGAAGGAAACATTAACAGAAGGAGAGTGTAAGGAGAAGGAAGAAATGAGATTCAGAAGTGTAGCTGAGATGTTGAGCATGAGAGCTGAATTTGGCTAAGAGGAGGAAAAAGGAGTGAATGAAAACTGAGTAGGAGACTATAAAGGGGAAGTTGAGATAAAGGGTGAAAGAGGAAGGATGAAGGAGTGTTGGAGGAGGAGAAGAAAATAGGGGAATAGAACAGAAGAGAAGGGAAGGAGTGGGTAGATTAGTAGTATAGGTGGCGACAAATAGGAGATGAATAGTTAAAGGGGGCAGGGAGATGGAGGAAACGCTGGATAGAGGGGGAAAGAAGCATTAAGAGAGGAGTCTGGACATAAGAGGACAGGAGGATTAAAGATTAGGGAAGGAGATACATTTTGGTGGTAAAGACTAAGAGGAGGACGAAGGAAATTCTAAAAAGATGGCAGAAGGAGAAAAAAGCAGCGGGGCTGGAGAGGGCAATGCAATATATGGATTGGAGCAAAGGAGCAGGAAAATGGAGAAGTACATCAGGCATGAGAAGAAAAGTGGGTGAGACTGGAGAGAAATGTGCAATGAAGGAGAGAGAGAGGATGTAGAACCCAGAGAGGGACGCTAATAGAAGAAGAGGAAAAAAAAGAAAGAAGAAGGGAGATGCAGTAGTGTTGATGAAGGCAGGAATGAAATGCAGAGGAGGAGTGGGAGCTAACGGGAGTGAAGGAGGGGGGAGAGCAGGTTTGGGGAGCAGAGATTTATGTGTGGAGAGGGTTGCTGCTCGGGAGCAGAGGGAAACAGCCAGGCCTATTATAGATGGGGCTCTCCTGGGAGAGCAGGGCCTGGAGTTTTCCAGGCATTTCCAGCATATTTCACCGCTGTTCCAAGCAGCACGCTGCAATGCACAAAGCGCCGCCTTCGACCACAGTCCTCAGCCCTCCAAGGATAAATAAAGTGTGTCTCCTTTCGCTGCACGAGTATTCAATAAAAGTGATAAAAGGCTGGAAGTAACCCTTCTTAGCTTTTTTGGAAGGGAAAGTGAGAAACCAAACTGGCCACCCTCTCCAAGGAGAGGCTTTCAAAGAAATGCAGACATCAAGCATAAAAGCACCAAAAGCATAAAAGTGCTTCCTTTTATTTGAGGAAGAATGTCAACGAAAAAGGGCTGTGAGATCAAATAAGCTCAGTGTGGAGGTAGTTTATGTTTCTGCTCCTCTCTCTCTCTCTCTCTCTCTCTCTCTCTCTCCGTTTCTTTGTCTGCCTGTGTTTTCGCTCGCGCGCTCGCTGTCTGAGGGACTCGTGCGGAGGTGAGAGAGAACAATTGAATGGGCCTCCCACATAAAATCCATTCAGAGACATCTTGAGGAATAAGAATGAGAAATTGTCCGGCGCAATGAATTAAATCAATCTGATCCATTACAAGATCACTATCACAAGGTTTTCCCTTTTGTCTTTGCCCTGGATTATGCATGCTGCTGGATAAGTGAAAGTGTTTGTGTCTGTACCTTATGTAACACCATCCTGCAGTTTTCCTTGTAATCAATGGAACAATTACTCAATTAAGCAAGGTCGTAGCCAGAGGATTATTGACTTGTCACATTTACATTTTTGATAATTGACTGTGCTTGCTGGGCATTAAGCTTAATGCTTTGACTAAATGGTGGTCGAGGGTTCTCCAAAAAAAAAGGCAAATTGTGCAAAAACTGTGGAACAAAAAAAAAAAGAAAAGAAAAGAGCAGCAGAATCTTTTTTGTGCTGAATAGTATGCGAATGGCAAGGCTCCGTTTATGATCTGCGAAACATAACTATTTGGGTTTGGCTTTAAATAGTCTCAGGATTACTTTTCTATTTTATAAACGAAACGATTATAACTTTTCAAACTCATTTTAAAGAGCGAATTTGCATCCCTGTGACTAGTGAAATAAATAGGATGGCTCTTACGCCACGTGCTTGGATCAGCCTGAAATCACTGCTGCTGCCAAGCTGGCTGCTGAGTGGCAAGACTGGCTTTTAAAAGAGGACTTTGCCATATCATGCGCACCACATTGATTCCAAACCTCAACAGGAACAGGTGATGTAACATTTTCTGTCAGTCCTAAAGGAAGCCTTCATCTCAGCTCTCATCCCTGAGTTTTTAGTTTGCAGCGTTTTCATTGTCTTAGCTACTTGGTCACTGAATCATCTTCAGGAATCCAAAAAGATCTAGCTGGATGTTTCAGTATATATTTCAAAATATATTTGAGCTACAAAGAGCAGGTGGTGCAGTGGTGTACCCTGTTGAGGGTGTGCCCCACCTTTTGCCCGGTGGTGGCAGGAATGGGCTCTGTCTACCTGAATTGCATGAGTGGTTAAGAAGATGGATGGATGGATCTCAGAAGAGCCTACCCTTCGCTGCTAACATAGAAATGCTCCTCAATATAATAAAAGTTCTACACTACACGAGACTACAGTATATACTCTGCATACATGACACAAAATCTTTACATTTTAAGGGATTCCTTGACTAAGTTACTAAAGTCTATTAAGACTGCATATCTTACTCAAACTAGAGCATCTGCCAAAGGAAATGTTATTCATTTTTAACAGTTTCTCTTTCAAATATCCAGTGTGGTGAATATAATTCCAATTTTTCACACCCTAAAGACTGAGTATCCACTGGCACCATTTTTACTTAATTTAAAATTTAGCGCCTTCCAATCTTTCCCAAGGAGACTATTCCAAACTTATTTTCCTTATCAGAAACCGAACTTGTGTAACCAAATGATTTTATTGCGTGGGCACCACCACCAAGAGTCTTCTTTTCTTTTCTTTTTTTTCCTTGTTTGAAGTCTCAAAGTATCCCTTTTATTTCTTTCCTTTGGTGGATTTTAAACGGTGATAAAAGAAGCAGCCGCAATTTAAAGATGGAGATGGACAACATGATTACAGATGATGAAAGCCGGTATCCATCACCACCCACTCTGTGTGTGTTTCCATCCAGCCTATGTCTGTCTATCTGCGTGTTCCTCCTCTCTCCCCTCTTATGTTTTAATGTAAGTCGATAGCCATCAGAAACTGATAACACCCCGGCTCCACTTCACTTGGCGAGGCTAGATGAGGCAAGAGAGCGAGGAGAAGGCGAGAGCAGGGTTTGGCTGAGGTGTTGGTGTGGGTGGGGAGGGTGGACACTATCTCCCCTCGGTGAAGCCTGATACGCTCCAGAGCAGGGGAGATAAGCGAGCAGCTCTCAGCGGTGGCAGTGAAGAGGGACGGTGACGTCACAGCGCTTGTCTCTTGTTCCCCGTTGGCGGTGGAAGAAGTGATGGCGTCAGAGGTGGAGCTTATGTCAGTGTGAGATTGCTATTGTTCAGGAAAGGAAATTTGACTGAATTAATTATTTTGACTATATTTTGGGTGTGTCTTTATATTTTTGGAAGAGCACAGCTTTATAGTGTTTGTCATGACGCTTGCTTGTAACTGGGTGTTTGTACGGGAAACTTGCAGCACAATTGTGCAGGTCTTAGCAATTAATAACATAACCATTCAGCTGTTATGGTGGTAATTTTATTATTTATACCTATGCTTTCCTTCTGGTAAATGTCAAATTGTCTTCCGTGAAAAAGACCTTGTGCTGTTTCTCAAAATCGTGTACTCCATACTTGTGCTCTCTATTTTGTGAGCATAAATGCTACCAAGTACAGGTACATGCATGAAGTCTCTACAAGTACACAGATGGTGTACTCACAGGGTCATAAAGTCAGTTTGGAAACCTGTACACTTTTTGCCCTCCGTGTTTGCCACTTTGGCTACATAGTGAAAAGGGGGGGTGGGCACCGACAGCATTTTTCAGCCAGCAGAAGGCGGATACATCATCAGCCGTGTGATGGTGATTTTCAGGCATTACAGGTAAACCGTACATTACCTGCACTTGTGGAGTGTTTGTGCTTAAAATTGCCTTCACTTTGCAAGAATTTTGTAGTCAGAGGCACAACAACATGCATGTGTTCACAAAGGCAATAGCTAGTTGTGACCAAACATTACAAACGTAATTCCCAGTAGGTGCACAACATGCCATTTTTGATTTCAAACAATATTAGTCTGTCAAAATATGTAACACACACAACCTAGGCCAATTACATCAAAGTATCTGAACTGAGATGCACTATTAAACTACTTTATCATATAAGGACATAAATACGCATGTTAGGGACTTAAGTTTAGACCTAAGAGGTCTGTGCTTCTCTGCTTTGGGCTACTGCCCCTGCAACCTGGCTCTGGATAAGTGGAAGAAATTGGCTGATTGGATGGATGGATGGATGGATGGATGGATGGAAGTTCCTTTTTGGAGACAAAAATCAGGTTTTCTGAAGGTAAATCATTAACATGAAATGCTTCTGGGCAGTTATTTGATCAGTTATTTTGAAGCATTATGTTAAACTTTTTTTTTTTTTTTAATCTATGTTTAATTTCACTGGTTCACCTAAAAAAAAAAATGCTGTGCTTAGAATCACCGTCAAATCACAGAACACAAACACTCTAACAGGTTTGTTGAGCCTCCCACAAAATAAGGTTTTTTAAAAAGCTTTTTTTACTTGAACCACCATCTTTGCTTCTGCAGAATTAGAGTCTGATAGATTCAGTGCCCGGTCTCTCTCCTGTGATGTCTCTGGTCCAAAAGACAGAGACATGCTGAAAGAGAAGTTTCTGTTATGTGTGTTCAGTAAGAAAGGCACTTTCATATTAACTGTGTGCAACAGTAGGACCTTTGAAAGAAGTGACTGTGTGCATTGTGTGTGTGCATGTGTGTGCATAGGGTTGAGGTAGGAGGGTGGGGGGGGGGGGGGGGGGGGGGGGGGGGGGGGGTGAAGAAAGAAAGAGATTGCAGGTTGTCAGTTTATGTGTACGTTCTGGTGTAAAAAAGAAAATCAGCATCATAGAGAAGGAGTCCAATCAAAATAAAAGAGTCGGTCTGCTGTTTGCGATCGAGTCCAAGCGAGGAAATGAGAGAGGGAGCGAAGGGGAGGGAGGTGGGTGAAAGAGAGAGGAAGTGAGGGAGCAAAAGCGAGCGTGTTGGGGAGAGCGAGAGAAAATGATAATTTCTTAGCTCTTCTTTTAAATAAGTCTGTTTCTATAGCAACCATCCAACCCAGCCGCTTGAGAGAGAGAGGGAGAGAGAGAGAGAGGAGAGAGAGAGAGAGAGAGAGAGAGAGGTAGACAGAGAGAGGGGGGAAAGAGGGGGTGCACCAGAGAGATAGAGGGAAGGATAGAAAGAGAGAGAGTTACCATAGCAACGGAGGAGGAGGAGGAGGAGAGAAAAAGAACTTGTAGAGAAACTTAAAAAAAACATGTCGGGAGAAAAGGTAGAAGACGAATTACGCAAAGGAAGCGTGGATTACAGCAGATAGTGCTGGGCACATTAATTAAAAAGGCAATGAATTACTCATTGAAAAAGGGACTATATCACTTTACTTATGGAAATAGGAGTTGGTTTAATGTAGAGGGTTCAGGAGTTCCTGAACCTCTACATTTAAACCCTCTACGTTTAACTTGCAATTGGCCAAAACTCCTGTAGAAATTAATCTCATCCAGCCAGGGGGTTGGGTCAAAATACTGAATACTGTGTAGTGTACAAAAAAATGATTATAAAATATGAGCCATAGCTACCGTGACTTTACCCATTGAGTGTAATTCCTCTTCTGAAACTCCGACTGAGCCTTTTTTTTGCCATCTCAGGTTTTGAAACTGGGTTTGTAATGAGTGAGGGGAGGATCTACTGTGCTTTGTCATCCTTCTGGGCACTGATGGGAATCATAGATTGGAAAAATGAACATCATCGTGAATTCAGTGAGACTCTAAACTAGTGGTAAGATCATGAAGTCATCAGAAAAGTATTTACAGAAGTCACAGCAACCCAAGTGTGAAGTTTTCCTTAGACGTTTCTTTGGAAAAGGGACATCATAATAGGAATACTCCAATATGTTGTTTTATTTGGGAAACAAGTGGCTGGAGTTCTGCTTACATGACTCTCTATTACTGTATGTCGTGGAAAAATGGTGAGGCAAAGGGATTATTCTAGTTTAGAAAGAAAAGAAAGATTATTATAATTTTTTTGCAGCATTTCATCATATCAGCTTGGGTAAATATGCAGTTCTGAAGCATAATAATAACATAGCAATTTAAAGTAACTAAGCATCTCAGTTAATCTATCTTAGACAGGAGTGAAGCAACTTTCTCCATATCCCATATTTCATGTAAGAAGGTCCATTGGCCAGCTGGGATCTTTCTGTGTGGAATTTTGCATGTTCTCCCATGTACATGTATTCTTTTTTGGGTTCTCCAGCCAGTCCAAAGACATGCATGTTAGGTTTCCTGGGCATTCTAAATTGCCTGTAGTTGTGATTGCTAGCATGAATGGTTGTGAATCTCTGTGTTACCTTGTGTGTACCCCACCTCTCACCCTGTGAGCGATGAGCCTCAGACCCTCCACTGTAACCTGGAGATGGATAGGTTGTCAAGATGGATGGATGGATGGATGAAAGCCCTTTATAGTAAGCCCTTCTAGTCCACCATTCCTAAATTTACTCTCAACAGTATCAAGTCAAGGTAGCTGAGACATGTAAAAAGACTAATTTGGATGTTTGGTCTTACAGGCATGGAGACAAATTTATTACCAACCAGCTCCTCTAACTTAAACGTAAAAAAATATTTTGCTTTACTGGTCAAAACTATAAATGTGAGATAAAGAAATAGTGAGCACGGTAGTATGACTGTACTCTATAGAGTCTGCAGAGAGAGAGAGAGAGAGAGACAGCAATATGAGCTGCAGTGATAACAAGGGGTATATGGCTGCTGCCTGATTGTCCTTCTCAACTCTTGACCACACATGACCTCCATCATTGTGTGGCGAGCAGATGTGAGCAGAGAAAAACACCGAGGGGGAGACAGAGAGAGGGGGAGACAGAGGGAGGAGGAGGAGAGGATCGATGGGAGTCCCAGAGTTCAGGACAGCTCTGACCCCAAAGCGCTGAAGCTACATGGTGATCCAAAATAGGATCCGACGAAGGTTCACGTAGGGAGATGAGAGAGGGTCAGAATTCATTATCCTGCATGGAAACTTTAGTGTTGGCAATATTAGTGAGCATATTTATTATATGAAATATATAAGATTACATTAATTATTAAACAATTCACTGGATAATAAGTGAATTCAAAGAAGTCTATTTTAATGTTTTTCGTTGATGAGAACTATTTTCGTTAGCAATGCAGAAGCTTTAATGTAAAGTGAACTTATAGTTTGAGCATGGATAATGGATGTGATGAAGAATATGATGGTGGAATATTTCTTGAGCATAAAAGTCCTTAAAGGGAACCAAACTGGCATCAGGTGCATTAGGATGGTTGCTATTTGATGCTTGTGGCACCCACGAGACGTCATACAGACAGAAGACGTAACATCAGTGCTGGAAACTAGGACCTCTGTGTCTTTATATGACATCATGCGTTAATCCTTGCCGCAATATTTTAGCAGACCAAATGCAGGCAGAAGCAGAAGTAGAAAGTAACCACAACGCAAACGTTTTATTGCAGGTGAAGTCCAAAACACAAAAGTCCATAGACATGGCAACTGAATAAACTGTGGTTATCAATAAATACCAATCACCAGATAAAAAAACAAGAATTCTGTCCAAAAAAACTCAAAACTTGGTCAAAGGTCAAAGGTGACCATGACACCTCGATGATGCTGGTGTTACAGGTGCTAGGACTGATATAAGGAGCAACAGTAGGTGTGGTCTGCTGGTTCATCATTTCACGTCTGCTGGAGCCTTTACAAAGCTTCTCGCTGGATATGAAACTTTCATATACTTCAGCTTTCACTTCTACATGTTATGCATGAGTCATAGGTAGCATTCAAGATCCTCTAATGTACTTTTGTCTGAGCACTTTTTTTAATCTCCAGGTGTCAAACACTTCTGCTGTGCCAGAAGCTGCTGGTGTCACACAGAGATAGTGTATCAAGGACACATTTTGCCTAAGTGTGACAGAGAAGGCAAGAGGAGGAGAGGAGCCAAAAATGAGGTTTTGGATCACGGAGGATCGTGTTATGTTAGTGAGCTTTTCATTTTATCTTTGTTTTGTTTTCAGATGCTTTTTACTTTCATTTTCACTCTCCTCTTTCTCTTGCTTTCTTTTGCTGTCTCATCAATGTCCCTTCACACTGCATGTTAAAACAAAATGTCACTTAAAGGTGGCCAGTGTGTTTTTTAATGGATGCCAGAGGGTCCTGAAAGTGAGGAAGCATATGATGAGTAAAGTAAAGAACCACCTGCCTCCGTCGGGGCAGAATGAAGGTCTGTTATCCCAGTAATTTCCTTTTTTTTTTTTTTCACCCAATACAAAAGTTTCCAAAAGATATCAGAAATAAGAGATATTTGTACACCAGGATTTAAAGCTTTGCAGCCCAGTCAGTTCCATGAGTGTTCTGCTGAGCGTTCTTTTAATTTTGACATATGTCCTTTTTTTCTTCAAATGTGGAAAGTATGCCATGAGTTCACTGCATAATTGTCTCTGGAACAGATTTTCCTTGTCTTCACTATATTTTCAAGACCTCAACACCAGACCTGTCTTTTAAAAAGTGATACAAACTTTTTTTTTTTGCAAAGCATACTAGCAGCCTAAGAATTATCTTGTTTTAAATTATTAAAAAGGAGTCTACTTTTATCAAACTTTCTCCAACATGAAATCCTTTCTCTGTAAAGTTAGTGCGAGAGAGTGCGAGACTTTTCAGCCTCGGCTCAGTCAGAGCCTTTCACACCGAAGCTTTCTATGCTTCTGCCTTCATAAACGGATGCTTTCTTAACAGCACAGAAAATATCTTGTAGACGTGTCCTTTGAAAAAGCTCACATAAAGTCAACGCATTATACACCAGACCGAACAGGATGAAATTAATGGGGTTTGGAACAAAAGGTTTTGAGAAAGATTTCCTGACTATTCCCCACGCAATTACTTAATCCCTTGTAATTAGTCTCCTTGTTTGAAAGGGAATATACATTCTGTGTCTCCATCTTTGTCCCTGCTGAGTTGGAAGATAAAATTGCACAGAAACAGCACAAATGTTATTTTGCGGCGCTCACTGGCTGTAAACATCCACACACTTTTGGCTTTGAACAGTATCGCTTTGTCTTTATCAATTTACATTTGTTATACAAAACTGCGCGAGGATAATTATTTTTTTCAGGAAGAATGGCCATTATAATTAAACATAAACACAGTCCAGTTTTGTTGCATAAATTAACCTTTTTGGATTTAGCCTCAGTGCTCTCAGACATCGGACAGGAAAAAAAAAAAAAGGATCATTTTCTTCTTTTGCTTTTGTGGGCCATTGTTGTGTGGTGAATTTACCAGAGCAGATAATGAGGAGCACATAGTCATTTCAATTCTGGCTTTGCCCACACAGGACAGCTGTCTATTTTAAGCTATAGCTGCTGGCCAGTGAACCATTAGCCTGTTTTACACCGATAGCAAATAGCCATTAGGCGTAACTGCAAGTCAGTTAGCCAACAGCCATCTGCAGCACGCTGCAATTATGCCACCTTAAAATGCTGTTGGAAATATAGTAATTATGAGTTGAGAGTGCATTAATGACCCAACACAATAGTAAATATGCCTGCGAAAGGGGGAAATTTCAATGATACCTGCAGTAACAGTCTGTGCTGTGAAGAGCGTAGAGGCAGTGTGAATACTGATGGAGTTTGTCAGGATGTGTGCGCGCGCGTACGCGTGCGTGTGTGTTTTAAAACAGCTTTTGTGTCACTTTTAACAGTATCGTCCAAAAGCAAATATGCACACAAAGTTACTTTTAGATCGTGTGAGCTCAGCTGTCGCAGCTCCTGACAAGCTTTGAAAACAGAAGGCGCCAACAGAAGTAGCTTGTTTGCTGTTAGCTTCTGCTCTCTGCGGTGTTTCCCATGTTGGGCTCTGTTCTGTTCAGTGACAGTGGGCTCATTGAGACCCCGCTGCTGCTGCTGCTGCTACTACTAGCTCTCCGTGTAAATCCTCGGGCTGTGTTTGGTGAGTCTTTTCCTGGCAATGACAGTTGCTGTAGTCAGCAGCACATTCAGGTCAAGCAACTTGACTCATTTCGTCACATTCTGCCACAAGCCCTTTTGCCTTCACAACGCTCTGATTAAGTGCTACAATAGTTGCAAATCTGCTGGCGTGTTTGCTGAAGAGTAATTACTAGCGTCTGATAAGCGTTCTGGGGAAGTTTCCCAACTACATGATTTCCACCGAGGCTTTATCTCAATTGAATGTGATTGTCTTTGCAGAATTGGCTCAGCCATGATCCTGGAAACTGGCCTTGTCTCACAGACATGATAAGACAACAGACTGCCTTGTACGCTGTCCAACCAAGAATAATGCCGCAAGCTGTAATGATTTACACCATCCATCAGGGTTTCTTCACAACTACATGCATTCTTCATCACAGAGATAAAACCGCTTCTCACTGGCAAAGTCTGAGAATCACGAAGTGGCATCTTGGAGACACTAATTGGCCACATTCAGAGAAGCGCTCTCAGCCTTTGCACAAACATATCATACAACATAAAGACAGCGATGCAAATCAAGCTGAAGCTCTTCTCAGGGATGAGGGATGAAGGGAAGGATGCTGAAATATGGAGAACAAGGTTTCTCACTTTTTGAACAAATGCTAGGGCTTCCTCACAAACAGGCCCAAGACAGCACTACAGTGCTGAGCAAAGGAACACCCCCTCCCTTCCCCACCCCCCCTCCTCCCCAGAGGGGTGTGTGCTCACCCATCCTGTTCATGCTGTACACCCATGACTGCATTCCCAGACATGGAGAGAATTATTGTGAAGTTGTGAATGACACCATGATCATCAGCCAGATTACAAAACGATAAGAGTTCATATTGGGAAAAATTCAACAGTCTTTCATTGTGGCGCACAGTGAACAACCCACTGCTGAACATCAACAGCACTAAGGAGATAAGTGTTGATTTTAGAGACAAAGAGGCAAAAAGACACCCCTGTTTACTTCAACGGCGCTGAGGTAGAGCAGCACAGAACATACCTGTCATAGTCATCACACATCTGTATCCTAGGAAAGAAAGCTAGAAACATCTGTGCTTCTTAAGGAACCGTAAGAAGATGAAATTCCTAACATCACAAACTGGTATGGAATGTATCAGGTGATTTAAAACCCTCCCAGAACATCCCTGGCATCATCTACTGATCATCAGTGAGGTGAGAGCACAAAGGATACCCAAAGGATATGAATAGAAAATACCCACTACAGCCACAGCCTGTTTACCCTGCTGAACATCTGACAAGTGCAGTTACAAAAATCATAGTTCTCATTACACCTAAAAATTATCTATCTATACACACACAGTACCAGTCAAAACTTTGGACACACTCACCCATATGAATGGTGTCCAATGGTGAATGTGTCCAAACTTTTGACCTGTACTGTATTTGTTAGTAGCAAAAAGGGACTACAACCCAATTTTCACTATGCAGCCATAATGGGAATTAAATGAACCTTGAATCATGTGTCTTTTGTGATGTTTGTGCGTGTTTGTAAGTGGGCATGTGTCGGCTTCACCCCCCCCCCCCCCCCCCTTTCAGGATCCCTCCATTTGTGTTACCATGGGGACGGCATGCTTCCTATATCTCCCCCTCTGAACCCCCACTCGCCCTCCTCAGCACCACCACCGCTACTTTTTTCTCTCTCTCCTTTCCTGGTTTCAGTGTTACCATGGCGACACATGTCTGTCTCCTCTCTTCCCTGGTACCTGTTTCACGTGCTGCCCTGTCTCACTGGGTCAGTCTCTCTATCTGACGTTCCGTCTGTGATTCTCTGTTTGTCTGTGTGCCCTTGGCTTGCCTTTCTTGTTTGCTCCTTGTTTATTTGTTTAGTGTTTTATGTATCTGCATGACTGTCTGACTGGCTGTTTTCCTGTGTCTGTCCCTGCCTGTGTTTGCTTTCTGTCTCACTCTTTTTTCTCTCTTTCTCTCCGGCTCACTGGCTGCCTGTCTGGCCACCAGGCTTTTCCACCTCTAATCCCTCCTCTCCTCTTTCTGCTCTGCTGCTCTGCTCCAACATTCCCCCTAACATCAACCTCTCTCCCCTCTCCCTTTTCACCCCATCTCATTTGTTTGTTCCCACATCAAAACAGTATCCATTGAATGTCACTGGGAACACACAGTATAAAAAAAGAGAGAAAAAAATAAGGGAGGGATTTAGGTAATTTTCGCAGACGGCAGCTGTTGCTATGGCGACACAACTTTTGGATTTGCTGGGGAGAGATGAATAGAGGGATGGATGGAGGGACAGAAAATGTGTGATGAAAGACAAAGAGGAGGGGAAAAAAGAAAGAAAGAAAGAATCTTTGGCTATGTTAGTAAATGCTGGCTGTGGTTGGTCTTTTTAAGCAGGGTAAGTTTCAAACAGAAATAAGGACAAATTGCAAATAAAATATTACCTGAGAAGACTATTTCAAAACTCCTGAATGGGGGAAATACACACATGAATAGGCTGCAATTATATCACCGTGAAACCTCCCTAGTAAATTACTTACATTTACAAAATTATATTTTTAACTGCAAGTGTTTAGAAATAGTTTAATGTGCCAGGGTTTTTGCAGAGAACAAATCTGAAATACATGGATTTTTATTTTTGCCATTTCAACTGTGAAGCCCTGAATTTTTCCAGAGTCTAACCAATAGAGATGGATGAAAGAATGCATATGTCTGGCACAGCTGGCTAAGACATAATTAAGACAATAAAACAGTGTTTAGTCTGCCAGCTAGTTTAAAATCAGTTTCAACTGTGCAAATAATAATCCGATATGTTCACCATTAGCACACATGATGGTGAACCATTAGTTCACCATCATGTGTGCTGTGTCTTGCATCCCCTATCAAGGCAGCTCCCTCACCTGAGTAGTGTGAAAGAACTTGATGTGGACTGTTACCTGTGGTGTGCTACATGTGCGCAGTGCTGGGTGTAACGCGTTACTGTAACCATATTATAATTTTCAGACATACCGCTCTCTTTCCACACACTTGCAATACAGTTAGCTGATTTCAATTTATGTGCAGGAAGGAGGAAAATGGTGGAGCATCTCAGACTTTTGAGGAGTGGAGATATGGACACTACTCTTATTTTTAAAAGCACAGGAAAGCGATGGTAAAGTGCAACCTGCGTTCAGGATAGAAACAACCGCATCATGCTGCTAACACAGCTTAGGCTCTTTGCAAACATCTGCACAGACAGCATGCTAACACAAAGCTGGTGAAGAACCCAGAGTGATGTTAAAGCTGAGTGTATACCGACTCCAGCCCAGCAGCCAGACCCTGATCTTCAACAGGTAACGAAAGCTGTGACGAGCCTGGCTTGTAGCATTGTAGCCTCCATTTCTGCCAGCGCGTGCTTCAGCAGTAGAATCACAATGGTGATCACTTTGAAGTCTCTTCAGGGTGATTTCCAATTTCACTTCGTGTTATCAGCTCTGGGTTCAAACTTAAACACTTAAAGAAAGACCCCGACGCTCTGTGTGAGGAGGGAAAACCTACAAGGTGATTCCTCCAAAACTGCCTGAAGTTCATGTTTTGTTGACACTTTTTCTGAGGGGATTTAACCCTTTTTTTAAATTATTATGTCATCACCAACTAATATCCACAGCCAGAAAAAAAAATATCACCATGTTTTTAGGAATATTATGTTCTAATTAGTCTCTGAATTATGTATGAACACATTTCTTAGTAAAAAAAGCTTCAGAATACAGATAGGAAAAACACTGAAAGGTCTGCTGGATGTAAGTGTTGGCAAAGTGGAGATTTCTGGCTTAGAATATGATTTATTTATTTATAAATACACATTTCAATGAAGTAGCATATTTTTTATTAATTTTTTAAAAAGTCTGTTTAGTTTTAAACACAGAATCTATTTGGGCAACAAAACCAGCATCATTGCACTGTCAATCATTTTGTTCGTACCGTTTCTTCAAATCTTTGCTTGGTAATAATCTGTGTGGAAAACCACTTCATTAAGCTTTCAGTGGTATTCTCTGGCCTTTCGTTTTTCTGCCCTTTCTGCAGATTTACCAAAAAAACAAAAAAAAAGTTGAAAAACATCATCATAAACAAGTCGCTAAGATCTAGAGGCTAAATGGAACAGAGGTAACCCATCATCCCTTATAAAGTATCCTCTTCTTTGTTTCTGTGAATCATGTTGCAAATGCATTTGGCCCTTCCCTCAGAACGGTGAAAATCTCATTTTGGACGGACCCCTCCCCTCCCTTCTGCGTGCTAATGCATTTAGAAAAACCACTTTATTATAACACACATTTGAATATTCATAGTAGGAAAGCAGGGGGTGATGGAGGAGACTGGAGCCTTTGGGTATTGATGTAGAGCTGTGGAATTAGCTGCGAAACTGCTATTGATTCAAGCTGTGAGGACTGGAATATGAAACACAAGGGGGTAAGAAAAAGGGCAAAAGACCTTATCAATGAACTTGGAGAATGAAAGAGGGAGTATAAGAGAATGAGAGTGCGCAGCGGAGAGCAAAAAAAAAAAGAAAGAAAGAAGGAAAAACAGATTATCAGTCAGCAGAGAATTGAATTAAAGTGAGACAGAAGGAGAGAGTGGGTGAAGAAAGAAAAGGAGATTATGAAGCAACACAGAAGGAGAATGAAAGAGACAAAGTACAACAAAACTAAAGGAAAGAAAGAACAGGCACAAAGAAAGCTAGAGGGAAAGGAAGAGGGAAAAAAATGATGAGATTGGAGGAAAAATCAAATAAACAAACGAGCAAGGGAACAGGGTGAGGGGTCAGGGCTCGCTGCAAGTGGCGCTTTAGCCTGGGGAAGCCACGCTACAATAAACCCACCACCCCCGGACGCTGCAAATTGTTGATAGGAAGACTAAGTTGACAAATGTCAAAGTTTACATTTCATTACAGAAAGCGGGGGCTGGAGAGAATAAGGAGGGAGAGATGGGAAGAAGAGGAGGAGAGAAGGAGAAGAAGAACCAGGGGGAGGGAGAACAGGAGGAAATGCCATGCATTCCATTAAGTGGCCAAAGAAAACCACAGAAAGAGGGGAGGGGAGGAAATGGCAGAAATGAGAGAGAAATACAGGAAATGGTGGAGGAGGAGAAGGAGAAGAAGTACGGGGTGGTGTGTGTGTGGGGGGGGGGTGCAGGGATTAGACAGATAGAGATAGAAAGGGGGGTTTATAAGCAAAGGAATGAAGTGCTCGATTCATCACTGCCTCAACTGTGGTCCTGACCTTTGAAAATGGAGTTTAATGTTGGACAAGGCAGCACTTAACATTCTGGTGGCCTCCATGTTTGTTCTGAAGTTGTCAAGGCGGAGCCTCAGATTACACCGGGCATTTGCTGATCTTGAAATTGCCAGGCTTTACATCTTGCTTGCTAAGGGATGACAAGCTGACACAGCAGTGTTTCATACTCTTATCTGAAAATCATCCAAATGTTTCTAATTGTTAAGAAATCCCAAAACTAACAATAAATTGATCCTGTTGAGTGCAGCCAGAGTCTGATGTAGCTGATTCCTCTGTGCCTCTGACCTTTTGTTGTAGTCCTGAAACTATTGACAACACATTAACGTGAATGACATGTTCCTTTATTACCTTGATGGTTGCTGTAGTTTATTTTGAATCAATTCCACTAGAATTGAGTACCACTAGAGTACCAAATGTGTATTGATCCACAGTTGAAAATAGTCCCTGCAAATTTTACCATTCACTCCTGTTAGAATACATTCAAAACGGGTGAGCTGTTTAGGGGAATTATTTCCCCCCCCCCCCCCCCCCCCCCCCCCCCCATATATTTTTTGTGAATAATTTTAATAGATTTATTCGTCACAGAGTGCCATGCAGGATATGGTAGAATAGGAGAGTAGAGCAAAGTGGGGTTCTGATTTTTTTATTTCTTTTTTTATATACAGACTAATTCACACTTTGGAAGGTTTGTGATTGATATTTCTTGTGTGACTTTGCTACAAGATACAAGCTCAGGACTGTGTCTTTACTATATCTTGTAAAAGAAATCTAACTTTAAAGTGTGCAGTAAGCTTTCATTTCCTGTCTACACGTGCTCCTAACCCTGTGATGTCTGAGTTATGATCACAATAAACCCAACCTCAGCCCCAACCCTAACACTACCCCACTAACTGTTTTAGAGAAGAGCAACACTGGCCTCACAGGATTAGCCCTTCAATGTTAGTCCTTACCATTAATTTCTTTCATACTCAGTTCTGTTAAATTATAACGGTTTGGACTTATTTTACACAACAATTGATGTTTTTAGTCTATACAGGCTGAATATCGTGCTAAAAAGGATAAAAAAAAAAAAGAAAAAAAAACATCTTGAAAAATATAGGAAATCTAATGAGGAAAATCTCATTGCATGAAATCACTGAGACATCACTTCCAGAGGCAGAAATAACCAGAATTCTAAATGGAAGTGGCCAGAATTACTAAACTTTTCTATTTCATCCAATTCAGTGTAGAAGATAAACTGAGGGCAGAATATTTTCTATGGTCCCCGACCGACAAAAATTACAGTGTTTGAATAAAAAACAAACAAACAAACAAACTAAACCCCCCGACTTGATAAAATCAAGTACATAATATCAGAAATGTTTGGGTTGTTGATTCTCAAAAATCTGTTGCTCTCAGTTCACTGTTAATATGGTGCTAACATTGTTCAATTGAGGAGTCAAAGTATAGCTATATTAGCATTGACACTTACTACTTCAGATGATCAGCATGGTACTATGGAGTGATTACTCGTACCAAGTCTGCTACACCAGCTCAGTGTCAGTGCTGTCAGCAATGAAATAGATTAAAACATCCCTAATACAGACTATATAAAAAATGGATGTAGTTCAAGTTTAAGGCATCTTCACTTGGCTTCACCTTTTAGACCAGAGGCAATGGACATATAGTTCAGTTCAGTTCAAATCAGTTTTATTTATATGGTACAAAATCACAACAACAGTTGCCTCAAGGCGTTTTATATTGTAAGGCAACAACCCTACAATAATACAGAGAAAACCCAACAATCACACGACTACGAGCAAGCGCTTGGCAACAGTGGGAAGGAAAAAGTCCCTTTTTGTATGTGAGGAGGATTTTAAATTAAATTCTGAATTTAACAGGAAGCCAGTGAAGAGATGCTAATGTGGGAGAAATATAGTCTCTCTTTCTTGTCCCAGTTAGTACTCTTGCTGCAGTGTTTTAGATCAACTGAAGGTTGAGCTTCAAAGTAATAAATGCAAGAACTTGTTTTTTAGCATCACTCTGAGACAGGATGTTTCTAATTTTAGCAATGTTGTTGACAGGTATTGTGCAAATGAAGGAAGGTATTAGTTTAACATACATGCTGAAGAACATATCCTAATCAAAAATGACTCCACAGTTCCTCACAGTGTTACTGGAGGCCAAGATAATGCCATCTAAAGTAATGAATTTGAATTTAGAAGTAGGAAATTACAGGTCATCCAGGCCTTTATGTCTTAAGAAATACATGTAATTTAAGTAGTTGATTTGTATCATCTGGCTTCATGGATGAATAAAGCTGGGTATCACCTGCATAGCAATAAAAATGTATGCAGTGCAGAGTAAAAGTGCATGTGCAAAAAGTTGAAGTCACTTAAAATT
Source organism: Archocentrus centrarchus (assembly GCF_007364275.1). Lineage (NCBI taxonomy): Eukaryota > Metazoa > Chordata > Actinopteri > Cichliformes > Cichlidae > Archocentrus > Archocentrus centrarchus. The sequence continues at coordinate 27,760,926 of NC_044362.1, read as the reverse complement.
CTGAGAGAAAACAATCTACATTTCTGCTTCTTTTTTTTCATTTCTGCTGTGGCTAAAGCAGAAATGTAGATTGTTTTCACTCAAAATTTTAAAATTGTGTTTTCTAATAATATTGCCTAAGGGAAGCATTGCCAAGGGAACCCTGTGGAAGTCCATGGCTACATGGCTAACTTTTATATGAGGATGACACCCCCCCCCCCCCCCCCAAAAAAAAAAAAAATTACATCTAATGTAAAGGGGGGGGGGGTCATTACTAGTCATTACAGTACTAGTTAAGGTTAAAGGAATAAACATTCAATGGACCTCTGACATTTGTCAGCCTGGCTACAGTGCTGAAAAGAAACCTGGGGTGGTTCCTGTTTTCCTTGGTCAGTGATAAATAGTAAGATGACTTGACTTTACGGAGGGTTTTTTTTAAAGATTAACAAATGATTTTCCTAGGTCAAATGAAGATCTTCTAAATAAAGTTTAGGAATAAAGTTTAGGCAGCTACTCTGCATTGTGTTGGCACATGGCACTGAAGAAAATAACAGTGGAGGAATCACTTCCTTAAACGTAGTTACAGCCCTTCCAGTGTAATAAAATTTATTGTCTAGTGCTGTGTAATCCATTAATATAAACGTTATCAAAAAATGGTCAGTTTCTATGCCATATATCAGGACAAGATCCAGAGTGTGATTGAATCAGTGAGTGGAATCTTTTACATTTTGAGAGAGGCCAACTGAGTCTAATAAAATGTTAAATGAGGCGTCAAGGCTGTTCACTATCTATGTGGATGTTAAAAATCACCCGCTATAATTATTTTATCTGAACTGAGCACTAATCAGATAAAAAGTTTGGGAAATCTGACAGAAACTCTGAGTAAGAATGGACGATAGATACTAACAAATAAAAAAGTTTTTTTAATTTTCCAGTTAAGGTGGACAGGGATAAGAGTAAGGCTTTCAAATTAATTAAAACTTTGTCTTGTTCTTTGGTTGATTAATAAGCTGGAATGGAAGATTGCTGCTACTCCTCCTCCTCAGCCTATGCTTTGAGGATTCTGACAGTATCAGTTGAGGGTGCTGATTCATTTCTGTAAGGCAGAATAAATCAATATCTTTATTAATTATTAAATCGTTTACTAACAGGAACTTAGAAGAGAGAGACCTAATGTTTAATAGAAAATGTTTAACTGTTTTATTATTTGGTCCAGTTTCAGGATGGTATAATGTTCTTTGTAAATTTTTATGCTTAAAACATTTTTTTGCGGATTTTTGGTTTGTTTATTGCTGATCTGGGAGCAGACACAGTCTATGGGAGTTGGGGTTTTGGCGGAATGACAAGAAGAGAAAATGCAGAGAGGCGTGTAAGACCGCAACTTTGCTTCCTGGTCCCAATTCTGGAAAGTCATTTCTAGAAACAAGAACTGCTCCTTCTAAAGTGGAATGGATACCATCTCTCCCAATAAGACCTGGTTTTTCCCAGAAAGTTTCCCAATTAGCTATGAAGCTCATGTTGTTGTTTGAACACCACTCAGGCAGCCAGCGGTTTAAGGAAAACATGTCACTACTGGTCGGATTTGGGAGGGGCCCAGAGAGAAGTACACAGTCCAACATTGTTTTTGCAAAATTACACACCAACTCAATATTTGTTTTAGTGACCTCCGACTGACACAATCGCTGACGTGAATTATAATCTTAGAACATATATGTTTATCCTTAGCCAGCAGTTTCAAATTTCCTTCAGTGTTGCCTGCTCTGGCCCCATCTATTCTATTCAGTATAAATCAGTCTAAACGGTCCCAAAACCAGCTGCGCCCATAAATGAAGTTTTTAGATTTAAGAGTTTGATTGTGAAATAAAATATCCTCTTGGAAACAATTGGTACATTCTTACAAAATGACTGATTGCACAAAGTGAAAACACATTTCAGACCTTTATTCAACAAAATGAATCAACACAGTGGGCCATTTACTGCATGAGACATTTAAAAAAAAAAATATTTCTCCCAAATCAGTGGTCCTCAGTTTGAGGTAGCTTTCTTGTCAGATGTGGAGGCTGTAGTTTGGTGTGGCGACTTCTTTTAGTTCTTTTCTTTTTCAGCGTTTCAGACCAAAAGTTCTCCACTTTCCCCATACACTTACCTTTGTCAGCTGGTGTTGCAACCTTGAATCAAAAGGCAGTTTTTCAGCAAACCCATTTCATTCTCTTGTAGCTGCATTGATATTATAACTGTTCCTGCTCAGGAAGACAGGAGAAAGTGGATGTTTTTTTCACTGCTCTAGCCCAGAAACAATTTCCTAGTAGGATTCAGGCCAAGATGAGTCAGTTTGAGGCTTGGGCAAGCCTTGAACAAATGCCATGGCTGCACAGTGAACTTGGTAGTAACAGATTTTTGCATTCATAGATATTTGGTCAATGCCGGAGTCTTTATTTATTATATAATGTCATGTTGTATTTTGTATATTGTCTAGTTTTAAAAGTTTCATGAGCTCTAATTGCCTTTTTTGCTGTCTTCTTATTTAATTTTGATGCACTCTTCTTACAGTTCCTGAATTCCCTTGTGGATCCATGTTTACTGATTTTATGTAGACCCATAATTAGCTCAAATTCTAGTGAAGCTCTCAAAGTTTCTAGACTACCAAATGTGCCAGCTTAAATTTTGAAGAAGCATGCATAAACTATGCACAAGACAGCAAAAATGTGTGCATCTGATGTAACAGTGCTGCCATAAAAATATCTTGAATAAACAACTTGACTTTGAATATTTCACTCAATATGAGCAACACAGAACATCAGACCAAACATATACATAATAAATCTACAGTGTGGAGAGAATACTTTCATAATTTGAAGAAAGTTATGGCTAATGTCAAGCATTAAAATGTGTAATGGTCTTAAATCCACCTCCGGGCTGAGTTAAAAAGGTTTAAAAAAAGTGCAGTTTGAAATATGCAGCTAACCCCGTTAGACATGAACAGTCTGTCAAAATTGTTACAGGCACTATATAATGAAATGATAGCAGAACTGAATGTTGTCTCTGCAGTGGATGATGACAGTTTATTTGTTGAAAACAGCAGAAAGTTGAGGTAAACTGCACTAGTGTTGGATAACATGACTTTAAGTCTTTTCTTATTATGAGGTTATTTCAAAATGCAACTCCTTTGCAAGCCATGTTGGTTGTATTGTCCAAAGTAGGTGTGTCCTAAATTTCACCTCTAAATGTAATGACTTTAACTCATTTCAAATCGAGTTTATATTGGTGGCATCTCTTTTAACTCTTTGAACAAACTCATTAATTTGCCTTGCAGTGGCAGCTTTAGCTAAATTAAAAGCTAGCTGTTGGTGCTCAGGAGCTGTTGCACTGGCATTATTATCCTTCTCAATGGGCCACCAGTGAAGAGGTGCTTCTTCAAATCTGAAGTAGACCTCTGACAGACACTTATCGCCCAGACACAATTTGCATTTCAGTCAGACAACTTACATTCGACTCATTTATTTCACCAGCAGAATATAATTAGAGTTTTGCATCTAGGCTCAGAACTCATCACTCCCTCTTAATATGTTACATAGAAAACTGGGGAGTGATATGTAAATAAACTCCTAGAGCCTGCAGGTGGATGCCGGGGTGGTGGAGGGGTTGGGGGCAGCGGCGGCACTGACGTGTCAGAGGGAGCAACTGGAAATTTTGCAGTTAAATAGACTGCCAAATTGGAAGTATGTGTTTGAAATATGGTGTCATGTTACATGTTTATGACGGTGCAGCTCAGGTTGCTTACCTGTACTAGCTTCTCTCCATTTCTCATGATGTTGTTCTTATCTTTCTCCCCAAATTTGCATTCAAAATAAATTCCTGAGTGGAAAGGAGTTTACGTCGACAGTAGTCTGTGCAGCTACCGGACGTGAGAGGGAGAGAAGTAGAAATAAATGTGTCAGGTTTTTCTGTCTTTTCTTGGGTAAAAAAAGGAAAAGGGAACTACAGTAATAAATTAAGTATGAGACACTGCTCATTCTCATGGAGGACTGTAACTCGTTACACCCAAACTGTAATAGCTTCATAATTAGGGACAATTTTATTAGTTTTCGTTTCCTCATGTGGACCCACATATTGCTGCAGAGCTCCTCTTCAAGCCCTTCTGTTTTTTCATCAGCTTGCTACAGTAAGTGCATATACTGAATATAGAATATAACTTATATGTGTGCATATATGACTGAAGTTCAATGCTGATAGTCCTGTGAATATGCTCTGCTCCTTCCAGCCTCCTTCACATCTTCCTTGACCTCCTTCATACTTTGTCTAATGAAAAACCTTCTGCTTTGTGTGTCCCTCTCTCCATTACGCACACAAACACACACACACACACGCGCATACTCATATAAACACACAGAACCCTGTACCCACACTGATGGAGATATATTTGCAGACACCAGCTCTTTGTGCACAAAAAAAAAAAGCACACACGGATAAGATGCTCAGAATTCCTACTGACAAAAAAACATATACTCTCATAAAGTGCACACACACACACACCAGTCCCACGACTCCACGTCTGGGAGCAAAGAGACGTCTTTAAAAAGCGAGTCCTCCGGTCCATCTCCACAGAGATTTCATTTCCCTTCTCCCTGCAGCAGTCGGTCACAAAAACAAGATTTTTCTCACTGATGATTTTAGAGGAAAAAAACCCCAAATGAAAAATTCATCAAATTGGAAGAGAAGTCCAGGATTTTTTCTTTTCTTTTCTTTTTTTTTTTAAAGAGGTAGTGGGATGTGTGTGTGTGTGCATGTGTGCATGCACGCATGTGTGTGTGTGTGTGTGTGTGTGTGTGCACATATTAGTGTGTGCAAGTAGAAATGGAACTGATGCACCTTTTCTGTGTCACTGCTAATGTCGCATGTTGCAAAAACCTCCAGAGGGCTGCAGTCCACACACACGTACATGCATTCAGAAACATCATACTAGACTAGACATACTCACACATTATACATGTAGTACACACTAATGCACCCACATACCCCACATTATATTGCACACAGACACACACACACACACACACACACATGCACCCTTTATGTCATTTTTCTGCTCAGCATCATGGGAGTTCCAGCTCTTCCACTCTGAACATTAAAGCAGGAAGCAGTACATTTATCTGGTGTTCGAATAAAGTGACGGAAATCAATTTGGCTTGTCATAACTCACACTCACATATATACCAACGCATATATAAAAAGTGAATGTGTGTGCGTGTCTCTGTGTGTGTGCTAATGCAGAGGAGCTGGGGTTGACCTCAGGCTACCAGCTAATTAAAACTGTTCCAGAGAAATAAGAGAGGAAGGGAGGGAGAAAAAAAGGGAGGAAGGGAGGAAAACACAGAGAAAGAGGAGTAGTTAGAAAAAGAGATTGAAAAGAGTGAGACATGGGGAAGGAGGAGGCGATGAGAGGAGAAAGACCAGAAGGCAGAGAGAGAAAGAAGGGTTTCTATTTTTATTTTTATTTATTTTTTTATATATATTTGGTGGAGTTTTTATTTGAGGAAGAAGAGAGGTTGTTGTGTGGTTTATGGAAAACCCTTTGAGACAAAACTTGTGATTTTGTGCTACATAAAGTCTGACACACTAATTTACCCTCCCAAATTAATCATTTGTGCTTATGAATTTATAGAACGTAACATTAAACAGTACCGTTAAAAGTATGACTTGCAGGTGTAAATGCCACAGGGTGTCTAATGCCGCCATTCTGTCAGAAACTGCTGGTGTCCCAGAGATGTGCACAAAGTCTGCTTTGACATCAGTACATTGACACACTGGCTGCAGTAATACTGGAGACGGAGAGATACCAGTTCTCTTTTTAAACAGTGCATTTGGAGGTTGGAAGGGTGGTGGCGGTGGAGTAAGTCACAAGTTTGTCAGCAAAAAGATGCAGTTTGTATCCCATTTGGGAGTTTTGTGTTTTGCACTTTATTTTCATACAGTGATTATTTTTGTTTCTGCTCACTTTTTACTTGTCCTTGCTGGTACATTAGCTGTTTAGTTTTAGCCAACAAAAATCATTTGGTTGGGGTTAGACACCAAACACTTCTTGGTTATTACTTTGGAAGCATGTTTTACTCCCCTGTAAAATAATTTTAAAAGTTATTGAATGTGTATGATCTACAGCAGGGATCCTCAACTCCAGGCCTCGAGAGCCGGTGTCCTGCAGGTTTTAGATGTGTCCCTGATCCAACACACCTGAATCAAATGGCTGAATTACCTCCTCAGTATGCAGTCAAGTTCTCCAGAGTCCTGCTAATGACTTCTATATTTGACTCAGGTGTGTTGAAGCACAGACACATCTAAAACCTGCAGGACACCAGACCTCGAGACCTGGATTTGAGGATCCCTGGTCTACAGTTTTGGGGTTGTTACGCAAAAAAAAAAAAAAAGTCATGAATTATGCATTACTTGTCACGTAATTACAGTTAACAATATAACCCTTAGGCTACAGTCCCACACACTGACACAGATCCCTATCCTAATGAGGACAGAATACAGTCTTTTAATGTTTAATATCAACACAACAACAACAACACAAGGCAAAGTTGAAAAGCAGCCCAAAGCGACTTAAGCGTGATCGCCACTGTACTTCTCCTGTAAAAACATGTACCAATAGAAACTGAGGCTACAAAGCTGAAAACGTGACTGCTCATCACTGCTTTTGTTACCTGTTGAAGTCCAGGCTGTGGCTGCCGGGCTGGGGTCGATAAACACTCAGCTTTAATATAATCCTGGGTTCTTCACTAGCTTTGCATTAACACGATATCTGTGCAGATGTTTGCAAAAAGCTGATGCTTTGTTAGCAGCCTAATGCAGCTGTTCCTATCCTGGACACAGTTTGCAATTTACCATTATGCTCTTGTCCTTTGTGCAATTAATAAAAAGGTAAAATCCATATTTAATACACTCCACCATTTTCCCTGCACATGAACTGAATTCAGCTGATTGTAGCACAAGTGCAGGAAGAAAAATGCGCAGTTGTTTTTCTTATTAATAACGTATCGTGCAGATAATTGAAGAACTTTTGTAACAAAAGTAACAACATAAGTGTAATTGTAATGCGATTACTGAATTTTTTTTGCAATAATCTGTTACTGAAAACTATAATGTGATTACAGTACTGCGTTACTTTGTATTGCATTGCACCCATTGCTGATGGTCTAAGGTGATTTGGTCACTTTTGGAGTTAACCTCCAGTAGCACAGTGCAGTAGGCTGTCATTTGGCCAAAACAAATGCATGAATGTGAAGAAATAATGAATAAAGGAGAGAAATAGTACAGAGCTGGAGAGAGAGAGAAGTGTGAACAGACGGAGACACCTGGGTGGGTGGAGTAGTGATGGGAAGTGAACAAGAAAAAAAGTAGTTTGCTACTTTTTAAAAGTGTAAAAAAAAGCAGTTTGTTTCATTCACTTTACATTTAGCTTGGTTCAAACAAACCTAATGCCAATAAAGCTTCATTGAACTGAATTTAATTTAGACACAAGAAATGGGGTGAGAGCGGGCGAGAGAAGAAACACGAGACATTCATGTTTAATTCACACAGCAAATATACAATCGATGTCTCTTTATATTATTCATGGTTCATTTTAATATTTCACTGTCAACAAGCCAATTAGCAGTTTAAAAAACCTGTGTGAGTGTGTGTGTGTGTGTGTGTGTGTGCGTTTGCCCTTTTTAATATGTGTTTCTATGGCTGTGCGTGCTTGTTTGTATGTTTTTCAAGTTTTGCGTACATGCGTGCGTGCATGTGGGTGTGTGAGTGTGTTTGCAGGCACATGTGTACCAGTTGTGGTGCGTTTGCCCTGCCAAACAGCCTGCTCTGTCTGGGCAAAGGGGAAAGTGTGTCTTGAGGAAGAGGAGGAGAGGAAGAAGGAGGGGGAGGAGAAAGGGGAGGAGGAGAGTGCATATGCGTGAGCGTGTGCGTGTCTGTTCAGGGGTTGGGGTTTGTAGAGGGAGGAGGAAAGAGTGAAAAGCCTAGATTGAAGTTTGATATGTTTGTTCTCTCCCCCCTTGTCCCACATACATGTCCCCGTGGAGCTCAGAGAACGGGAGGCTGGATGATGTACATGTGTGCGCGTGTGTTGATGTTTATGTGCGTGTCAAACACAGCAACACAAGCTCAAAGAGGGAAAAAAATGAGCCAAAGCAGATCAAGATAAACAGATAAACAGACGGATTGAAATAGACAGACTGACAGCGAGACGGGGAAAGATTAGAGAGAGGAGAGGGCACAGAGTTAGAGAGAAGAAGACAGTGGGAGATGAGTTTAGAAAAATCATACTCGCTCACACGTGCACGCGCATCCACATAACAGCAGCGCCGATTGATTGACAGAGACCGACAGACACGCCTACAGACTGAAAAAAGGGTGAGCGGAAAGAGAGTGACAGAGGGAAAGGGAAAGACAGAGAGAGACGCAGTGATCCACAGCCGGATACAAATCGAAACAGACAGCAGAGAGACCAACAAAAAGAAAGACAGACAGATGGACCAAGCGACAATCACTGGCTGCATTTGTCTGTTTGCGTCCTCAGTTGCTCCGTTAAACGTGTTGTGACCAACTGGTTTGGTTTAAGTAATGACCTGAAAGATTTGGATGGTAACTGTAGTGTCAGTTTTGCCTACAGTGTGCCCCAGCAGCGGTGATTCATGTGAAAACCCATTTCGCGAGAGCTGCTACATTTGCTGTTATAAAACTTTCAGTGCTGGGTAATGCCCTTTTGTCAGGGAAATCATCTGCAGCACAAGAAATGAACAATTTTCTGTTTATTTGTTTTAAATGTGTGGAAGGACTCATGCGGCAGCCATCCTGGTTTCATGAGCCACAATAGAAATGCTCTGAAAGGAAAAATGCAAAATTGCCCAATTTCTGTTGCAAAGTTCACGTCCTTCAAAGTCAGCATTTCTTGACTGATAATGTTCTGACAAGTCACAGAGGTCTGTCCAATGCACATGCGCCTCTGCCTTGCAAGACACAAAAGCATGAATTTTCAAATGGTTCATTGCATGAGGCTCAATTTGTTTTAATGTGGGGTTCGTGAGCAACAAATGCAACAATGAGTATTCATCCAGCTCCCAAACACCTATGAAATCAATCTGTACAGTCTTTGTGCTTATATATTTCCCCTATTCACAACTCACTGCAAACTATACACAAAAAAACAACTTGTATTAACAGAGCAGGCCCAATTACTTGTAGTAAAATTAAGCAGAATAACCAAAATATTCTCTGAACTAGATTTAAAAAATGGATAAGTGAAGTCAAGGAGGGAATTTCCTTCTATATATAAAAAAGTCAGTGGTTATTTTACAAGTTCACATCTCAAGAATGGGGCAGCACGGTGGCGCAGTGGTTAGCACTGCTGCCTCACAGTTAGAATAACATCTGGAAGGCCTGGGTTCGATTCCACCTTGGCCCAGGCCTCTCCCTCTCTCTGTGTGGAGTTTGCATGTTCTCCCCGTGCTTGCGTGGGTTTCCTCCGGGTACTCCGGTTTCCTCCCACATTCCAAAGACATGCACTTACTGGGGTTAGGTTAATTGGCTAATCTAAATTGCCCATAGGTGTGAATGAGAGCATGAATGTGCGTGTGAAAGGTCGTCTGTCCCTCTGTGTTGGCCCTGCAACAGGCTGGCGACCTGTTCGGGGTGTACCCCGCCTCTCGCCCTATGACAGCTGGGATAGGCTCCAGCCCCCCCCGCGACCCTGAACAGGATGAGCGGAAGCGAATGGATGGATGGATGGACATCTCAAGAATAAAGTGCATTATGCCATTTGGCAGGTGTACAAAGAATTATTCTCAGATGTATAGACTGAGTTGCTATCACTCCAGTCTGTAGGTTATAGTTGAATCTTTTGAGCCCCTAAAACTGGCATGCAATTAGCAATTGTATTTCTAAACATATTGCACACTGACTCAGCCACAACAGTTTTGCCAAAAGCAAGCAAAAAAAAAGAAAAAGAAAGAAAGAAAGGATCCACTCAAATCTCATTGATGGAAAACAGAAATTCATGGAAAGCTGTGCAGCAGTCTGAGCACTGCCATTCTGTCACTGTCCTTGCATTGAGAGGCTGCAGCTATGCTTGTCCCTCTCTAATCCTGCTGTGATAGAGCGAGCAAGAGAAAGACCAGTTAGAGCAGTGATAAAAACCTATTATCTTTATTCCGCCCTGGCAGCAAATTTCACAAAGATCACGTTTAAAAATGTATTTTCCCAAAGACAAACCTCATTTAGCCTTATTATCAAGGCCAATAGCTTCCCAGTCCCCTCAAGACAACTGCTCGACAGTCGGGAGTCCCCTGATAGAATTGGGATGCCTTGTCACTTTACCACATCACTGTTTGACTGACAGATGATCCTTGAGAAACGCAGCCCTGTGATGGTGCAGCACCAAGTTCTCAGAAGCCTAGATCTCACCAACTATGTAGAAAACATGTACATTTTGAGGTATATACTGACTAACATTAAATAAAGTCTAATGTTCTCATTGAATATATGTCTTTGCTTGACATAGTGTTGAAAAAATTTAAAAAAGAACATTTGGATGATTCTCAATATGCCTTAACATTGTTCCTAAATAAACCGTTAAGCAGGGAAAACAGAGATTCAGTCAACTATAACTCCACATTTCAGATCTAAAACATATAGTGACACTTTCCAAATTAGCACCCACAGACCTGAAAGGGCCTTTTCATATTTTACATTCTTTGCAATACCGAGATCAGATCTTCAAAGTCTGTAGCAGCTGAGGTATCTTGCACTTACATCAGAGGGAAAAAAAAGATGAATGTTGAATGCTGCTGGGCTGTGAAGTTCTGACAAAAAAGGGTCTCCAACGCAACAGCTATGGCAAGCTTTCACAATCTCGCTGTGCAGCTCTATTATATCTTTGCATTAAGAAGTGAAGGAGCTGCAAGTAAAATGTCAGACAGTCACTTTGGGAGAAGAATTTTTGAAATGCAAGGGATCAAAATAAAATTCTAATTACGTGTCTTTCTATCAGCCGCGCTAAAGAAAATAAATTGAATTTCCACACAGACTTTAAAGAAATGATTTCTTTTTGCCAGAATGGCATTGTGCTTTTGTGCCAGATAGAGTGAGCTATATTTCATGCTTTTATTTTCAACATGCAAACCAAGGAATGCATTTTGCATACTGCAAGCGCCTGTGGAGCATTATACATGGAAGAGACAGCATGCATGTTTCTGAGAGGTCACACTTTACGCAGAACATCTCACAGAGATTTTCTTAACCTGCAGAACTTTCCTTTTTACCTCCAGTGAGCATAAAAGTTGACATTTACATTCAGCTTTTCTAGTTCTTGGAAGGCAGCCCAGTTCTTGTTCCTTCTGCATTACTGCAGTAACACCACGAAAATTTACTTTCTAACAATTAGAATGAACCGCATGAACATCTTATCTGTCTGGCAGAGGTAGCGCCGACGTTTCCTTCAACCGTTTTTCATCATCATTATGATTAAAGTATTCTCTATCCTTGTTTGCGGCTGAGTTTTCTGCTGTCTTGTTCACAGGGCTTCAACGAGGTTATTTCTTTCCTCACCGTTTCACTTCACAGCAGAATCTCATCTCCTCTGCCTCAGTGGAGTTCACTTTACCAATTCTTATTGAAGGGGAAATCACACAGCCATTGCTGAGCGAGGTTGTTATTTGGATAATGACTAATCTGGCCCCGACTTAATTCCATTCCTCTGATCCGACGTCCAGGTTGGAGTCAGAGGATGTGGCTAATGATGTGGCTGCAGTGTTGTCTGGGAATACACACAGCCCATGTACAGTAAGCACTTATGTGAATGACTTCTCTTTAATGTCATGCACTGACACACTTATTTGGCATTAGGCCCATAAACATTTTTTCCCCTGAAAATTCCTCCTTTAAAGAAAGTCGGGAAAAAACCTATTATCTTGCAGTGTCACATTATTCCCCAGTGCTGCTGTGCTCACTTTAAGTAAACTGTTTTTTTATGGCAGCCCCAATCCTAAAGACAGTGTGAGCTTTAAACGTACTGACACAAATGACATATAATGTGGAAGTTGCTTTCATTAATGAAACCACAGAACCGCCCCCCCCCCCCCCCCCCCCCCAACTCTGTAAGTCTGCAGATCTTTTTACTCACTTTTAGCTTATAATTTAGATTTCTAGACACATTCTGCTTAATTCCAGGCTTTCTTGGCTTTGCTTCAAGTGGCAGAAGAGAAAAAACAAAGCCAAGAAAGAGATAAGATAAACAAACTGGATACTAATTGCTTATTACCAAAAATGCTGAAAGAAATCATTTAAGTAACTGAAACATTTTTCTGAGGAGCTAAAAGGGGAGTAAATATTGGAATTTCTTGAATTAGTTCTGTTTCTGCTGGATGCTATAAATTATTCCTGTTATTGATGATTTAATAGACAACACACACATTTTCATTTATTATTACTTTAATTAAATTTTTTGTGACCACTACAGAGGATATAAGTGCCTCTTTTCCACTAGTACCTACTCAGCTCGACTCGACTCAACTTGACTCTACCCAGTTTTGTTCATTTTCCATTACAACTGAGTACTGCTTCAGCAAGGCAGTCCAAAAGTCCCGTGATGTCATTTGTATGCAACACAAACACAAGCAGCTGCTCCGCCTACCTTCCTCTGGCTTCTGTTGTCAGCCACCAAGCACAAAAACGTCTACATTGGTTAGTGTGTAGCCATTTCCCTCATTGCTGATTCTTGTGAAGGAGTTGCTCTCATGAATCATCTAGTTATGTCACTGCCTGGCCAATCAGTGGCATTCTGTTGCAGCTGAGTAAGTACTAAAAAAGTACCTGGTACCAGGTACTACAACCTAATGGCACCTAAAAACTGAGTTGAGTCAAACGAAGCTGAGTAGTGGAAAAGCATCAACGTTCTCTGGAGGAAATGCAAATAACTGATTGCAAAGTTTACACTTGATCTTTGGCCTATAGTTCCAAAAATGCAATGAGACCAAAAACTTCAATGACGTGATTTTTTTCAATAAAAGGCATCTGAGAAGGTCCATGGACCAGCTTCAGGCCTGTCAGTCCCATTTTTGGTGGGTGTGGCTAAAGCTGTGAAAATGCACAGGAAGTGTTTTACCTTTCTGTGGCACAAATAATGAAACCAAACCTGGCCGTTTACTGATGGTACACATTTCTCCTTATGAAAGTAACACTGGATGATTGTCTCACTGCTTACTCCACTACCCTGAACCCTAAAATCAAGTCTTAACCCTCACATAACCTTTGAAAAAAAGTGAGGAATGACCAAAGTGTTCTCACTTTGTCCTAATTCACAAAGTCTCCGGCGGGTCCTCACAAAGGTAGAAGTTCAGGAGCACACACACACACACGCTCATATTCATCCATGCGCTTGGTCTAATTTGTATCGAATGCAGCATTCACAGCATTGACCTGCTCACTCAAACGCACTCACTCTCACACACGCATACACACAAATATAATCTCCTGCTCCTCTCACACACTGACTCACACACATACACACACACTGACTCACACACACACACACACACACACACACACAATTGCCCTCCTCTTCTCACATGCTTTTTTACTCCGTGCTCATTTGGTGATGTTAATGCTAGCAGACATGTACAGTGTGCTCTAACAGCAGAGGGAGGGGAGTGTGTGTGTGTGTTCGAGCGTGTGTGTATGTCAGCGTGTGTACATTTGTGTGTACTTACCTCTCTTAAAAACCAATTAACGGCGCACAGCAGCAGCCACCCCCCCCCCTCCTCCAAATGAAGAGGTGAATTAAACATCACCAAGACCAGATGGAAAGAAATCAGAGAGAGAAAGAGAGAGGGATGAATAATTGAAGACAGGGGATCATAAAAAAGTTGGAAATAAAACTGAAATAAGAGATGAAATGAAATGTAAGAAAGCAGAAGTCAATTAGAGAGACTCAGAGAGAGCTGCGGGGAGAGGCAGATAGGAAGACAGGGGAGGGATTGCTGCCAGTGTGCTTGTGTGTACCTCTGCATGTGTTTACGGGCATGTACAAGTGTTTTCTGTGTGTCTCCAGCCTGTTTTCTGGAAACGAGTCAAACTAACACAACCCAGTTGTTTGAAGTCCACAGCAGTATAATCAAGTCGGTTGCAGTACTTTGACAGAGATGAACTTCAGTAAAACTTTGCCACCATTGTGCATGCATGTGGGATTCTCCTTACGTGTGTAGGTGGTTTTATGCGCATGAGAATGAGCGAACAACCTGTGAACCAGGTGCCGATTTACCAAAAGAGATTTGTGAACACTGCTGACACACAGATCATCAATGATGCTGCAGTCACATTTCTCAAATGGTTATCTTTCAAAGAAACTACAGATGAATTTGAATTATTCTCTTTTATTAAACTGAAGAGAGCGGAAGAAGAGCTATTTGTTTCTTTTAAAATCTGTGATGAGAACAAACCAGCATCTACTTAGCAGCTTAGATTCCCCCTGTGGTATTCTCTACAGCTGTATGTTAGAAGTTAAATGAATTAAGAGTTAAGAAACTTTTGCCTGACAAACAATAACCTATGAAATAGTTTCAGTATACCTTTCATTTTGACTAGTGAGGGGAAATGTTTTATCTGAATATATTTGTACTACTATAAATACATTAATCTAGGCAAAATGTCTATATTATAAGTGTAAAAACATACATGAAATACACTCACCAGCCACAATGTTAGGTGCACCTTTCTGAGGTACAGATATTTGCATTAACTGCTTTTTAACACAAATATCTAAGCAGCCAATCACATGGTAGCAGCTCAGTGCATTTAGGCATGTAGACATGATCACGACGACCTGTGGAAGTTCAAACCAAACATCAGAATGGTGAAGAAAGGTGATTTAAGTGACTTTGAACATGACATAGATGTTTGCACCATATGGAAAAACCTGCTGATCTGCTGAGATTTTCCCCACACAGCCATCTCTGGGGTTTATAGAGAATGGTGTGAAAAGAGAAAATATCCACTGAGCTGCAGTTCTCTGCGTCAAAATATCTTGATGTCAGAGGTCAGAGGAGAATGGCCTGAGTGCTTCGTGCTGATAGGAAGCCAACAGCTACCAAGGTATGCAAAAGATCATCTCTGAACGCACAATACATTGGGCCTTGAAGTAGATGGCAGGGTGCCACTCCTGTCAGAAAGCTGCTAGCTTTCACACAGGCTCACTAAAATTGGACAATAGAAGAAAAAAACATTGCCTGCTCTGATGTCTGGTGAGACACTGGTTGCATCCTGCAGGATAATGCACCATGTCACGAAGCTTAACATCATAATGAGTTCACCGCTCAAATGGCCGCAACAGTCATCACATCTCAATCCAAAAGAGCACCTTTGGGATGCGGTGAAACGGGAGAACGGGAGGATGTGCAGCTGACAAATTTGCAACAACTGTGTGATGCTGTCACAACAACATGGACTAAAATCTTTGAGGAATGCTTCCAGCACCTTGTTGAATCTATGCCATGCCAATCTATGCCAGGTCAAGGTCACAAAACTCTCACAAGACACATTTTTTGACTATAACTCAAGAATTCATGAAGTAATTATGGCAATAAGTGTGTTACAGGAGAGCAGTAATGACAAATTGAATAATCAAAGCTGTCATAATTGTGTGTAAGGTGTGTCAGCTGATGAATTTAACTCATGACAACAATGACAATAAAGTTCAATCTAATCTAATCTAATCTAATCTAATCTAATCTAATCTAATCTAATCTAATCTAATCTAATGCACTGAAAAAATGCACAAAAATGTTCCACCATAAAAGCTGCCGGTTACTTTCAAGGGCATGGTGAAATCAGTATTTTCCTCTTGTCTGTACTATACTAGTTATAGTTAAAAAAAGGAAAATATCCATTTATTTTTGGAACAGCTAAAAGTGATACTGTTAACTAATACTAGGAGCAGTGTTTCATCAGTTCATATGAATATTGCATTTCCTCCTGTAGTCAGTGATCTTTGTTTATCTCAACTGAAGAAGATAACAGGCCTTCATTCTGTTTGAGTATAACTGGTCAGATTTGGTACTTTATGATCACTCTGTTACTCACTCTGTATTTTGCTGTTTATGCAAATTTTAAATCAGATTTAAAGGCCTCTACAGCAGGATTTCAGTAGATAGAAACACTTCATTTCTTTAAAAGGCTTTTATTGTGAAACATTTGCAGGAACTTGCTGTGGAAAACTGAAACTGAGTTTTACAGTTTTAGAAACAGGATTTGGACATTTACCAGAGAAAATGTATAATAAGGAAGAGCAAGAGAGAACAACCATTCTGCGATATGGATATATACATAAACCTGTCATGATGATTACTGTACATCAGAGTCACGGGCGCAGATGTGCATGCTTTTCATCAGTGTGCTTGGGTACTTAAACAGACTGCCAGTCTGTTGTGGGACTAACGCAGATCCAGACAACCATTCATGCTCGCATTCACACCTATGGCCAATTTAGAATCACAAATGAACCTACCAGACATGGCTTTGGGCTGTGTGAGCAAGCCAGAGTTCCTGGAGAGAACCCGTACAGGCGCAGACAAATCCACACATAAAGGCCCAGCTGCCCAGTGGATTTCTTAACAGCTTGTGCTAACCCCCATGCCACTGTGATGGGCAAAATTTCACATAACATTTAACTGTATGAGATTATGAAGCGATGATGATCCAAAGGGTCAAAGATCAGTTTCACTGTAACATTTTAATGTTCTGCAAAAACAGTTTTTGGCCATTTTTAAATACCATAAAGGAACAGAAGGGAGGCTTGTGATCATATCTGACATTTAATTGGATACCCAATTAGTGACACTCATTTTTAGCACCTGCCTATTCCTTCAAAGTGTTCACTACAAAGTGTTCACATTATATGAGTCTGTACAGACGTGGATGGAAACTGCAGCTTGACTGGTTGGCAGAGGCAAACTGCGAGCGGTATGATGCGATGTTTCTTTTTATTAATAAGTTTGGAAGCCTGAGGGGTTGTCTTGCATCTTTAGTATCGATGTTCCTGTGTTCTCATTTTTTTACCGATGTTTATGAGGGCCAGCACTTAGGCAGAAGTTGTAACCGTTCAAATTTCTTTAACAGCAAATAGAGTGAATGGAAATGTAACAAGAGCAAAAGATGCCTAGACGGTGCTTGGGGTTCAGGGGGTTAACAGTTTCATGAATTTTTATCTGCATCATTTACTGTTGTAGTTGTAAATATGCAGTTTTTATCCATCACTCATAGGGGGTTGTTTTGATTGTTGGGTTTTCTCTGTAATTATTGTAGGGTCTTTACCTTACAATATAATGCGCCTTGAGACGACTGTTTGTTCTGATTTGGCGCGATCCAATTAAATGCTAAATAAAATTGAATTGAATTATGAATCTTGCGTACATTACTTTTTTGTAGTGCTCTTGTGTGTATGAGAGTATGTGCTCCTACATCTACACATTGGTGATTGCCCCTATGAGTGTGTGTGTGTATGATTTCCAATAACTGCTGGGTTTGCTCAGCATCTCCTCTACGGTCGGTTTCACGCTGCTTCTCTGTTCTGCTGGAGGTGTTTGTGAGGAGAAATACAGCATTTGGCAGCGGTGGTGGTGGTGGTGGTGGCGGGGGGAGGGCACTGGGAAATCACAGAGCTACTATTTACAGCAAACACGGAGCAAAACCGAGACACACAGAAGCAAAGTTATGATCTCTGTGTCTGTCCCACTGTGTCTGTCTCACTTAGTCCTTTTCTGTCTCTCTCTGTCCGCTCTCGTGTACGTCTCTGTCAGTTAAATGCTGTGTGCTTCGGGGGCATAAATGTTACATAAATTATATTTCCAAAACATCAAATAAACAAGGGTGCAGTAAGCATATCAACCAACAGGAATGATGCAGTCGCCCCTCACGGCCAATCAGAAACAAACAGGTCGCTGTATTCATGACCTTTGTTTGTAAATGACTGGAGGGAGACATGGCTTTGTAATGTGACAGAAAAATCTTTTCTCCAGTTGCTTTGTGTGCCAAAGCTTCCTGTACACTGCAGGCTTAATGGACTACGAATGCGCAGTACTTCTGTAATGACCATAAATGTGATTAAACATCAACATAAAAAAATAGCCAAAAAATAAAATAACCAAATCAATTCAAATGAACCAATACATTTCAATTTTATTTGTGCACACATGGATTATGTCTGATTCCGGTTCTGTAGTTCATGTCTCCCATCTTTGCTGTCACTCAGTGATACTCTTTCATGCAAACACTTTCTTTTACCATTTTCTGTCATCTACCAGCAAACAATCAGATCAAAAACGCCCACAGTGTTACAAAGATGTAATACCCATGTAATGGTGGAAAATGATTCCTAGGCGAGTCTCCCAAAGGAGATTTGCACGGCATCCCTAACTGTGGCAGTTTAATGTGTCACTCATATATTTCAGAGAAAATTTTCAAGTAATAGTTGAGTTGTCGTCACTGAACTGTCGGTATTTGATTTGTTTTGATTACTGAAATGCTCAAAAATTAAGTATTGACTCTAGAGGTCAATAATAGAGCCATAATTTTGCCAATCACCAAAATATTCGGCAATCATGTTCATGCTGCAAAGGAATATAGCACAAATACAGCCCTTTGCTTGTTAAGGCCCAAAGGCATTTTGAGTGGCAAATAAAAATATAAGGTAAGGTAGAATTATTTTTAAAACTATGAAAGCAATAAAGATTTTATGCAAGAAAGCCTAATTAAAATTTTATTTTGAAACAAGGATCTCAATGATCATTGATCAATGATCACTGTCATGATAGCTTAACTATATTCCACACATCTTATGCAATGTTTCATTGTTGTAGAGGTTGTTTTCGTCTTCTCCTAGTGTTATCATTTTATCTATTAATCTCATAAGCTACAAATATCACAAAAATGCCTGAAGAGTTTATTACAAGTCATAATTTTCCTCCCAGCACTGAATATCCATCTACATGCTGTTTATTTTCTTTGGTTTTCTTTTTGTTTTTGTGTCTCCAAACACACAGACACACAAACACTTTCTTTTCCCTTTTCTCTCTCTCTGAGGCAAACACCTTTTTTTTTTTTGACTCTTCCATGCACACTTTGCCCTTTGCTGCCTTTTTCTGAAATGGCAAATATATGCACACGGCATACACAACACAACAATGACGGCTATATATGCAGGCATGCGTGTAAACACGAACAATACTCACACATGCACATATAGACACAGCGTGCTCTCTCCTGCCTGAGAGTGGTGTGTAGTAGTTGAAATGGGAGCGAGCCATAGCCCAGAGGCAGACCTGGGACATGAATACAAGGAAAGGGTCAGCCTGGCAGTTTTTTGGGGTGGGGGTTAGAAGGATGAATGCTTCAGGGTGTAGAGATGTGCAGTTTAGGGTTACAAACCTCACAAACTGCCTTTTTATTTCTACATTTGCTTGTAGGAAATTGTATTTGGCCTCTGATGGCCATGTTGGAGGTCTTTGCTGTTTAGAAACAGTGGCTGCAGTCCCCAGGGAGTACTGTGACCATATCTAATAAGATGACAAGCCATCCCACTTTAAAGTCAAGGCAGTTAAAATGTCAGCTGATTTCTTTGTGTTACAAGGACTTCCTTCCTATTCATATTAAGTTAAATTGCAACAAGAGCACTGCATGAGAGTTATGATTTGATACAAGTGAGCAGTGTTATTGTTTAGCTCACAGCAGAAGAGACGGCGCTGAAAACTTGATTGCTGCCTGAAATACCAGTTTTATACATTCCTGTCAGCTGCACTCAGCCAATTTTTTTCTGTTTTTTTTTTTTTCCTGATCCTTGAGCTAATCAAAAACCTGTGAACTGCGCTCAGAATATGAAGTTATGTGATAGATACACTTGTGCTTATCACAGCAAAGACAACTGAGCAAACGTTATAGAGCAACATGCACCTGCAGCACCGACACCAAGTCAGGATTCAGCAGCCTCTTATTTCGCCGTCAGCTGTCAAAACTGTAGAAAAATTGCAGTTTTATTACAGTTACTACTATTTCTTGATTGTTTCTTCTACCAAAAGTCTTTTTCCAAGACCTGCCTTCAACCTTCAGTGGCTGCGTAGATTATGGCTTTGTCTGTCCAGAGCAAACCTTTGGCCACACTCCTTCTTCGACTAAATCGATGGGTCAACAAAGTTTATGACTTTCACAAGGGAGAGTACTGTACACTTACTTTTTCAAGCTTATTTTAACCACTAAAATAATCATTCCCTATCCATCAAAAAGTGGTTATTTCAACCCACCCAGCACTCTTTTTTTTAAGCTTCTTTTCAACCTTTTGATTTCGGTAAGTAAGGTGCCAGATTTTTCGTGCACCTGCAACTATGGACAGTACTGACAGACATAGATGACAGTGTTTGAGCATCAAGCCATAAAGTATGGAGCTCCAGTAGAAAAAAAAAAGCCATGTGTAAATCTGCACTATTGGTTTATAAACTTTGTTGCCCCAACACTGCCCAAGTGTTCTGATTACCGTGGGGACCAGTGTTATCTTCAGCTTCCACAGCCTCTCTAGCTCTTCTCTCAGCCCTTGGTATTTCTGGAGCTTCTCGTCCTCCTTCTTTTTGATGTTGGCATCACTTGGTATTGCTACGTCCATCACTACGGCTTTCTTCCTCTGCTTGTCCACCACTACTATATCTGGCTGGTTAGCCATCACTAGTTTGTTCTTCTGTATCTGGAAGTCCCACAGGATCTTGGCTCTGTCATTCTCAACAACCCTGGGAGGTGTATCTCATTTTGACCTTAGGGCTCCCAGGTCATTCTCATTACAAAAAGGGCCTGTATCCAGAACGCTCCGGAACGCTCCAGAATGCTTCGTGGCAGATCTGACTTTATGGATCTGCCTCGTATCCGTAATGTTTCCAGAGAGAATACTGGAAGATCTGACCTGTCACAGATGTTTAAATGGATTTTTTCCGGATATTATCCGGATATGTAACGGATACCTCGGATAGTACCATATTTTAGGGCTTTTATTCCAGTGGATGTTCCTGTATATGATGCCAGCCACTTGGTTATGGTGTTCCATGTATGGCCTGCCTGCTAGCATCTTGCACCCTGCTGTTATGTGTTGGATTGTGTCAGGGGCATCTCTGCACAGCCTATATTTGGGGTCTTGCCTGGTTTGGTGGACCCCAGTTCTCTATCGATCTTGTGCTCAGAGCTTGTTCCTGTGTTACCACGATTAGTGTCTCTGTGCTGTCCTTCAGTCCAGCTTTGTCCACTGATAGGATTTTTCAATATCAGCCAATTGCCAGTGTTTTGTGTGAGATTCTAGTGCAGCTCTTCAATTCAAAGTTAGTTACTGAATCTTAATACTTAGTCATTAATGCAAAATGTAGAATTTTTATAATGCAGAAAGACATTTCAAGTAGAAATTGATAGGGCTAGTTAGACAGTGCTCGTATTGATGTTTAACAAAGCTCAGCCTGGAGGAAAAAAAGACCAAAGTGAATAAAAGATATTAAAGGTATTATGGATAATATGCTAGGACACTGTGGCTTTTATTGTGAAGCTGTGTCTATTGTACCAATGGGTCATTATGCAATGAGAGTAAGAAAGAGGAAGAGAAGATCTGCCCAAGATTATCCCCAAGGGTAATAATGCAGGGATGTAAAGATGAGAAGGAGAGTGAGGAGGAGGCTGAGACAGAAAGAGACAATTGCAGTAGAAAAAAAAAGACAAAACAGTAAAATGGAGAGAGGGCAAAGAAAAGTGAGAAATATATAAAAAAACCATGGAAAAAATGTTCATAGATACAAAGAGATAATGAGGGAGATACTGTAGTACTAGAGGGGTAGTGAAGTGAAGCGGGAGATGGAGGGAGGGAGGTGGAGAAACGACAAGCTGGGTCCAAAGAACAAAAGAGAGGGAGATTGTAGAAGCTATAAAAATTGTGCATTGCTACGTTGAAAAAATACACAAAGGGGGAGAGGAAATGAGGACAGAAAGAGTCAGACTGAATAAAAGAGGCGGGTTAGTCAAAGTTAAACAGGGCAAACTTGGAAAAACTGAAAAGAAAAAAAGAAAAAATGATACAAGGAAAATGAAGAGAGGGGCTAAAAAAGAGGAATACATAAAGAAACTGGAAATGTGAAGAAGCTGACCAGATGGGAGAAAAAATAGATGAGGATTTTGAAAATGGAGGAAATGATAGAGGAGGGAGAGACAGAGGTGAGTGTGTGTGTGTATGTGAATGTTTGAGGAGGCGCTGGGGTATCCCGTAGGGTTAATTACATCTCTGTTCTCTGTCTGTACAGCTCTCACTTCTCTGATCTCAATCCTTGCTTCAAGCTGACAAACTGCAGACACACTTATTCAATCACAAACATGCACACAAATATACCCCAGTCAAATGTAATGTTCTGCAATAAACAGCGAGAAACCTTGAGTACTTGAATTCAGTTGGATTCAACTTTGACACGTATTACCCTCCTTAGCACTGTTGCAGAGCAAACATGCTTCCTGTGACAGTAGCACTGGCCAGTGTTGTGGCCTCCTCCAGCACAACATTGTGCTGAAACCTCACAGCAAATGCTGCTCTGGAACACAGATATTAAATGTATCAGCCCAGCCACCAAACTCCCTCATCCCAATCTGACTGGAATCCACAGGATGCACCAAAACAAGCCAGATCCACAAATGCACGCTGCAATCCATAGGACCCAAAGGATCCACTGCCGACTTTCCACTACTAGACAGTCCCAGAGGTCCCAAGTTATTGCCCTGACTGATCAAAATTGTACTGGCAACATGAGGGGGACCACACAACATTACACAGGTGGTTTTAATGTTGTGGCTGATCAGTGTAAACCCGCACACTCATACATAAACATTCATGCACATTACAACACACAAAAAGAAATGTTTGCTGTCTCCTCCTTTCTGTCTTTCTGTCACTGTTTCTCTCTATTCCCCACACACACACACACACACACACACACACACACACACACACACACACACACACACACACACACACACAAATACAAGCAGAGTAAACACATCACAGCCTGTCCCGTGAGAACATGTGTTGTTCTGTACGGAGTTATACATGAAGAAGAAGGCTTTTGCTCATAATAGCTGTTAATTTTGCATAAATCATGCATAACATGACCCACATGTAAATCACTCAAGTTAGCAGGCACAACCCAGCAGCTCCTTCTTCCCGCACTCAGAAACAGAAGCAGCTTCCACTTCCATTGTTTTGTTTTTAGGTATTCTTTTTGACTTTCACTTTTTAAGATGAAAGGCCAAACGATGTGCATTATTATAGCCTGGGAACATTATCAGTTTTTGTTTTTCATAGAGCAGGTATGAAAAAATGTATTTCAACCAGAACCACTATAAACAAAAGAAGATTGTTGTTTAACTTTTCATTCATTTTTATTTGACGAAATGGCTCTTCATACGTGGGGAGACAGAGGAAGCAGCACCCCCACCCCCAGCATAGCATGGATTAAATTAGATTGGATTGGACACAAGTTGAAAATGAAGAGCTGGAGTTGAGGTGGGTCTCTGAATGGCTTGCAGCAGCTATTTGCACCAGAAAGCAGCTCAAACATGGCCTGCAAGAATTAACATTATGCTTGTCATTTTAGCCTCTACATCAGGGCTGTTTATCATATTAAAATAAATAAAAACAATTTCTAATGTTGTGCCATTGTGGTAGTAAAATGCAATAAAAATAAATATTTAAACAAAGTTCTCCATCTTCCTTTATGTACGCAATACTGAATGATTCATTACACACAATGAAATGGTGTGACTGCTTTCATGTTTAATCTTTTTTGCCCAACCTTTTGGCAGCCTTAGAAGATGTGTTGAACTTGTGTTGAACTGTGCGTGCTCTATGTGTGTGCAGCGAGTGATAACGAGACAGTGGTGAGAGTTGTACCATGCACTGAAAGTGCAGCATAACTTCTAAGTGTGTGTTGCATTTTGATTGATTGTGGATGAATCTGTGGGTGTCACTGAATCTTTCCCAACAGATTAATGAGAATTTTAGGGGCTGACGGGCAAACGCAGCCTGCATTTTAACTAACGACTGAACTAAAATAAAGATTTTCTTTTCATGGTATGAAGAAGAAGTTAATAAATGGTGTTAAAAATGAATTTAAACAAGTCATAAAATGCACAGGCTTATAGGAGATTTAAGTTAAAAAGTCTGAGGATGAGAAAATTAATAACCTGACCTCCCTAGCGGTTTCTATATCTCGAGGCGAAACATGAGCAGACACAAAACCGAACAGGTTGTCTAAACACTTGAACCAACTGGAAAAACTGTTCATTCTGGAAATATCTCAACAAAAACACACAACCAAGCAACAGCTACTTTGAGAATAGTGAAGTGTGTTAAGGCAGATTTTCCTTTAAACTTCAAAATAAATTACACAGCTTTCAGCTCACAGTCGCCACAGTTGTCGTCATGAATCAGTATTCAAAAGGAAAGTTGATGAAACATCAAAGCTCTTCTTGTGAAGTTTTAAAATTTCCTGCCTTCATTAAAGGAGCCTTCCACACAAATAACATGACAAGTCATGTAATCCTCCTGACAAATCAGTAAATCGCCCTGTTGTTTGCACCTTTGTGGCTGAATCCCACTGAGATGTGTCCCTCAGAGCCACAGCTCGCTTTATTAACCAGTTTTGCCTTAATTAGCTAATAGGATTGTTTTAACCATGATCCAAGAACAGAATAGCCCACGGGAAGACAAACGCAAACTCTGTGGAAGTGTGTGTCTATGTGTGGATGTGCACACATGTGAGAGTATATATCTGACTCAGTATGCAACTGCGTTTGTGTTAGTGCTAGAGAGTGTGTGTGTGTGTACAACTGCATAAATTGGTTGTTGCATGTGTGAAAAAGCTTCTATCTATGTAAGTTTCAGTGTGTTTGTGTATATGTGCTCGTGCACGTTCGTGTGCATGTGTCATCTAAGGCAGCACAGTCTCTCTCTCTGCCTTAATTAACGTGCCTTCTTGCAAGACTTTCTCCAGAATATGAAACAATTTTACCTGATGATGCAAACGGCTGAAAATAGTGCCGTGTTAGTGCCTCGCCTCCTCACCTGACACTCTCTCTTGAAGCGAGCGCATTAATGTATGCCTGCTCTACACTTGTAGTTTTATATCTGTGTATTTTAGTGGCACTGCGATAGCCAAAAGGCTTATTTTGCTGCAGGAAATGTGTGTGTGTGTAAGCAAAATCCTTTGTACTGTGTGTGATGAAAAAGAGCAGGCTGTATAACAGCTTGCAATGATGTTCTTGCTACACAAGTGTTCGCTTACACATCCATGCACGCACGCACGCACACACACACACACGCACACACACACACATTTGCTGTGTTTCGAGACTCACATAAGCCTCAGTAAAGACCAGGGAAAACCTTGAAAAGGAGGCAAGATGGAGACAAAACAGGGAGAGCAGACACAGAGGAATGACAAATATACAGAATTCAAGCTCAAGCTCTGACTCAAACCAAGTTCATCTTAAAATACACTCATAATAAAAACACATCATAAAAGAAACAATAAAAACACCCTATACTCCATTAAAGCACACACCTCCATATGGACAAACGCAAGTCGATAAGACCAGAGAGGGACTGTGTAGCTCGATACAGTGCAATAAAAATGGCAGCTCATGGCCAGGTCACAGTGAAAGGAACTTAAAATTGATCTCTCTCTCTCTCTCTCTCTCTCTCTCTCTCTATCTCTCTCTCTCTCTCTCTCTCTCTCTCTGTTGCAGTGTGGTGTGTTCGTTTCTCCCAAGAGCCTGCAGACCAGTCAGTGGTACTGGGAGAACGGGTGGTGCTGTCCTGCGTCGTCTTCAACTACAGTGGCATTGTCCAGTGGACCAAGGCCGGCCTGGCGCTTGGCATTGGAGAGGGTCTTCGAGGTAAAAGAAGGGAATGCAGCTTCACCCAGCTGAAGGGATCAAAGTGAAGTGAAGAAGGGGAATAAGTCAGCTACGGTTTTGGTTCAGTTTTGAGTGTAAGAACCCTGACAAAAGCTATTATAGTTGAAAAGTGTAGGGCTTTTTAACATTAAGGGAATGAACACTGTACCATGTGAGAGAGAGTTAAGAGCGTGTGAGTGACAATCTGGGCAAAAATGAGTCCTGTATATCATGCTGAATTAGAGAAAATCCCTCACACTGCTGACAAAAGCAGACACACATTCGCATTTAAATTTTAAGCCGACGTGTACAACCAGAATGACTTACTATGAGTGCAACAGTAGAATATGCTTCATTTTAGACATGACGAAACATTACATGCAGCCAAAAGTGAGACAGTCAAAGGGTCAAAGCCACAACAGACAGAGAAGAGGGTTTTTTTCTTTTTTCTGTATACGTGGAATAATCAGAGGAAGCTCAGTCATTAAAATGAAAGAATCTGGGACCAGGAGAAGAATAAGAAAAGCAGAAAATGTCATTCTCCCCTAACCTCACCTTCATTTTCTACAAATTATTCAAACAAGCTTTTGACCACTGTGACTTACTGAATGCTAGCATTGACATCTTATGAATGAGGTTGCTTGTAGATCTTTGTCCAAGATTCATTTCAGCAAAAAAAAAAAAAAAAAAAAATTACAGGAATGGAAATTAGCTTTAAGGCTTTATCCTTTGAAATATATAAAAGTCACTCAAATGGAATTAAGACTACACAGTAAATCAGGTATTCAGATTTAATATCAATGCAACACGTTCATCATGATTTCCTAATAGGAATGTTTCATGGGTAACTTCCACAACTTGTCAGTTTCATCAACTGCACATTACTGATTTATGTCAAATGAAAGGTTTGGGAAGAAAGAGCTTATACATAATATATAAATACATAAATAATAAATAAAATATAAATAAGATGATTAATGATTTTACAAATGTGTTATTTTGACAGTTTCTGATGAGAAATACAGAAGCAAACAAGTTGCATACAGAAGAACGAAAACTTGCATGCTGACTAACAATCCATGTAATCTCTTTTCCATCCACTCATTTTCTTTTATCCTATTATCCTATTCTTTATTGTTTAAGGCTGCAGTTACACAGGCCTAGAGACCAGTTGGCAACTGGTTAGCAATCACCGGCCACTTCCCCACTGGGGAAAAAAACCACTTGTCACTAGGAAAAAATGTGTTTTCCTCAACTTGTTGGTGAGTGGTTACAGGAGGTTTGTTGTTGACAGGTGAAATTTGTTGTAAAGATGTATGCAGTGCTGTTGTCACCCATAGTTTACATGGATGATGCCAAATTGTCTGCAAACACTCACCAACTACTCGCTAAGTGATAGCGAAACTGTGAAAACTGTAACACAAACTGGAAATGTTTGTCTTCAAATTAAAAGTTGCACCTTTTGAAATGTGTTGGCTTCAGCAGTAAAAGACAACTTTTACTCTAGAAGCAAACTTTGTCAAATTTCACGACAGCTCACTGGTTGGTTAATGAGTGTTTGCTGACAAGTCGGTGTCTTCCATGCAAACTATGGGTGAGCATGGCAATCTGATAGCGACCAAAGTAATCACAAGTAGGTTTTTGTTGCAGCACCCTCTTTGCAATCGGTTTCACACGGCGACAGACAGCAACCTCCAGCAACCACTTGCCATCCAATTGAAGAATACACACTGAGGTCACTGACTGGTCTTAAGGCATGTGTGACTGAGGCCCAAATTGTTTTTTATGTGTCAGGTGTTCAGTAAATATCTCTGACACTTGAGTATCTGGAGCTCAGGTGCAATGGTAAATGAACAGGTTTTTTTTGGGACTATTCCAATTATAGCAGCTTTAAGAGGTCAAATGTTAGGATTAGGCAGTCTGCATTCTAGCTAATCTCTACTAGTTAACCTGGGGAATGTACTACAGGGTACCAACAGGTCTAAAGGGCTGCAGTTAAGGTGACAATAGATCCAAAATTTAAATGCAGAAGGAGTGCAGGAGCCTATTGAGAAGGACTTTCAGCTGATCCATGGAAGTTCTGACAAACCATCAGACTGTTCAGCAAAGGAAAGCAAGTCTTAGCCCAGGCTATGCTTAGCAGTAATCCAGGCTGGGGATATTGTTTTGCTGTGGAAAGAGCACTTTCAGAAACTCTTGAATCCCGCTAACACTTCGTCTGTGGAAGAGGCAAAACTTCACAGGTAGTGAAAGAGCCCTTAAATTCTCCATAAGAGTCTGAAAGCTCTGGACTTTGTTAAACTGTCTAGACAAAGATGCATTTTCATGTCATGTGGAGGTTGGGGACAGTGCCTGTATAACAGAAGACCAGGATAAGAGAGACCACAAGTTGTGCTGTAATTTGCAACGTAATTGGTCAGCATCCCTAGGGAGGCTCATATATGTTGCTGAAATGGAGGTTCTGATTGGTTGTTGAGCTCTGGACTAAAGAGTAATGCTGCTTCACTCCTGTTCATGTCACATTAGATTCTTCATCCTAGAAAAGTTACTGAAGGTTGATGGAATTTTTTTTCTCCCAGTTTACATGTGTTTTAAAAATGTGTCAATTGAAGTATCAAGGGATCAGTATTCACAAACATTGTACCAGAGCTGAAGGAGGCTGAGCTGGAAGGTGAAGTTTTCTATTTACCAGTCAATCTACTCACCTAAGATCAAGTTTTGGTTAGTGACTGAAAGACTAATGCTGAGTTTCTTAGATGCAATATGAAAAGCTTAAAAATACTGAGGGGTCTCTGAGAGGACTTGCTGCTCCTTGACAAAGGGATCAAGTTGAGCTGGTTCTGGGATCTGATCTGGGTAACATTTTAGCAACTTCCACCAGATGCGTTCATAGTTGGTTTTCCATCTGGTATATGTGACCCTGTGATAGACCCAAGACAGTTGTTACAACTCACCTAGCCTGCGGCCACATCTGGAAAATGTTGCTAAAGAGAGAAATGTCAGAATTTACTTGCTAAGCCTACAGCCACCTTAATCCAACTCTGCAGAAGAAAATGGATGGATGGAAGAAAAACTAACTACAAAGCTTTCATTCATGCTCCCTTTAAAGCTATGTTAAATAATTGAGAAATGGTTAAGAAAGCTTTTATTTTTACATGAAAACATTGCATTTTTCCCCCTTTTAATGTGTAATTCCATACTCTTACAAAATGTAAGAGAAAAACTTTTGTGTTAGCACTTAAAAATATCACATTAGCACTCACAGACTTTCAGCACTAAACCACCCATTTCTCATAACATCCACAAAGAACGCTACATGCTGTATAGCACACAAAAAATAACACATACCCATCCACCCACACACACACACACACACACACACACACCGCCCACACGCACTCACACAAAAAAACCCACAATTACACACATAAGTGATAATCTGACATGTAATGCGAATCTTGTGTTCAACTCAATTTAATTCACAGGTTCAGTAAAGGTCTGCACATCTCTCTCCTCTCTCTCTTTCTTCCTCACGCTGCCTCTATTTCCTGCTCCTTCATCTTTGAAACTACAGCTTCACCATCACTCTATTGCTTTTTATTTCTTCACTCTTCCCTCTTCTTTCCTGCTCCCAACCCCAACCCCATCCCTTCCTCACCCCGCTCTCTTTTTGTTGTCGGTAATGCTCTCTTTGTCCTTGTAGCCTTTTGCAGCGTGGTCCTGCTGACAAACACATTTGATAAACATGTCGTCCTCTTTGTCTCCTTTTCTGCTTCTCAACCATCTATCATCACCTTCTGTCCATCTTTTATGCTTAGTTGTCAGCTGCCGTTCTTCCCTTCATGAAAAATCATTGCTCAGCCTTTTGCTTTTCTTATATCATGAACTTAAAGTTATGGCATGAAGTCTGTAAGTTGTAAACATCTGCACCAACAAAATTATTAATTTATTGGTGATCCATTAAGGTGCTGCAGATGTTTGATGTATGATGTATAAGTGCTTGTTATTATGTGCTCTGTGTGATTATATACAGCTGTGGGTGACAGTGTAGGCGTACAGATTGTGCAGTGCGGTTCTCACCTGCAGTTAGCTCACCCACACATATGCCATAGATCTGTGTTCATTCACAGACCAAAACAGCTTCTCCACATCACCTGAGTGTGCGTGTAAATGTCAGATAAATTAAATGTAAATGCATTTAATATCAGCGCAAAGCAGCCTACATGTGTGTATCATGTTTACAGGTATCACTGCAAATACCCAAAACACACACGCATCTTCTCACTACCAGCAGGCATAAGTGGTGGCAGTTTATTGTTCATCCTCAACCTCCTCCTCCTCCTCCTCTCCTCCTCCTTCTTCTCCTTCTCCCCAGGGTGCTTTCACCTCTGTGGTTGCTATGCTGCGAGGTGCTGGAGTGGATGATGTAATCTCCACTAATACTTTTGCCCCCCCCCCCCCCCCCCGTACCCTCCTTCTTCCTCCTTGCACCCCAACTGCCTGCCTGCCTTTGCCATCTGAATCCATGATGTCATGTTAGGATTGGGCACGGAGGATCAATGAGTGCCCCCTAGTGGGATGTCACGCTCAATTATGTCTTTGTCTGAGAGTGGAGGGTTCAAAGACAGAAAAAGAGGGTGCTGTAATTGGAACAGCGCTGCCCGTAATTCTGCAGGAATTGATGTGGCATTATTGAATATGTGGCCACGTTTGATCAGTGTTAGTGCGAAAACCGTTTAGCTGTTTATCGCTAACAGTGTTACTATGCTGCTGTTATGTGTGTGTCTTCATGCATTCATTACCCCCTCGTGTTGTTTGTGTAGAGGGCACATCATATCATCGTGATCTCCAGATGCTGCGGCTAATGAAAAAAGGTCTTCAATAAATCGTGTTATCTGTGTATTATGATAAAAAGCTTTGACACTTTCACATAAATATGTGTCGCTTTGCTCTCTGTTCTGTGTCTGTGATAGATGTAAAACAATCAGGGTTCAGCATTTATCCATTTCAAAGGAGCTTTTATATTTGCTTTATACTGTGAAGAAATCAAGTCAGAGTCCTCTGCCGCACAGTTACTTGAAGGACAGAAATAATAATAATCATAATAATCATAATAATAGTAAACATTGACACTGAATGAAAGAAGATGACACCGTAAATGTTTTGGTTTTGTCCTTATTTAAAAACATGACATGCCTCTCAGCTCACCAGAATTATTGAGTATTTATATTTTTGTAATGTCTTTTGTGGTATTTACTCACCCAGAGTTTTATTTTTTATAGTCATGACGTTTGGAAATATCCATCTCTGAGCTTTCAACTGCAACCCGCAGATAAAACAGAGGGAGATAAAAATTTGTCTACTGTGGAAAACATCATCTAAAAAATTCAAGAAAAACATCTTTTTTCAGGAAATAAGTGACACTGACGCTCCGGATAATCCACATAACAGGCCTGCATTTTTAGCTAGGAATTTTAACTCTATAATTCAATCCTCATTCAATCCCCATTCAAGCAAAATGTGAAAAAGGCCACCTTGTTTTCTTTTAAGTGAGTTGGAACTGGAAATCATCACTGAGTATTTCTAAAAAACATGCTCTCCTCTCTCTGTGAATCCGGCCCTGCTATGATGACTCATGACTGTAATAGAAGCATTGAATGTCTCTTCCTTCACTCCAACAATCATTTCAAAACAAGAAGTCCTGCTTTCAAGTTGGCTCACTATGTAAAACAAAGTATGTGACTTGGCATAACTTACACTGTAATCAAACAGCGTAAATAAATGACAGCGTGTATTATTTGCCGGCTACCCCTAACTGCAGCTTTGCTGGGTTTCTTCTGCAGCCTGGCCCAGGTACCGTATCCTGCGTTCTCTCGACATCGGCCAGTACAACCTGGAGATCTCCAATGCTGAGCTTTCTGATGACTCTCTGTATGAGTGTCAGGCCACAGAGGCCGCCTTGCGCTCCAGGAGGGCCAAGCTCAATGTACTCAGTAAGTAAACTTCAGCTACTGATACAGGGGTCATTCTTCTGATATTTTTTCAGATTTTCTTCTAACTGGCAAAGTTTAGGAGATGACAGTTTCATACAAAATAAATGTGATGTTTTAACTGTATGCTGAGTTCATTCTTGTTTCCTTTAGAAGAGCAGGTCTCCTGAGTTGAGAGAGTGAGCTTCGCACTGTGACTGCTTTTTAGTCTGGATTACCTGTGTGTGACTGGCCAGTTCAGATGCTTAGGTTCACCTGCTTCTATACTATTGACTGTAATGCATCCTTTCTCTAAATCTTTGGATTTCTGCTTTCAACTTTACCAATTAACTATTCTTCTTGACAGGTTTCTCTAAAGATCTCCTGTCAGAGCTCTATTTAAAGTCACCGTAAATCTCCCATGTCCTCAGAATCTGTCTTTAAAATTCCAGCTTGGAATACTGCATAAATTGCTCTTTCTACATTGCCTCTGTGCATGTGACTTTTATTACAGCCCCAAATGTGCTGTTTCAGTGTCTGTAGCTGTAAATGCAACTCAGCTGCCACTGCCCAAAATCTGCCCAGCTCACATTGCACTAATGCACAAAACATTACATGAAAACAACACCAGGAGACACCCAGGCCTCTTTTATTAAATGTCACTTGGCTTGGATTGGTTTTTGTAAAAAAAAAAAATTAACAATCACAAGAATTAAAAATAAGAAAGATTTTAGCACCAGTATATGAAACTAGTAGTTTAGACAATTAGTTTTTTGTCAAAGCATTGCTGGTTTTTGTTCACAGATTTGGGAGAGACAAAGGTTAGGAATATAAAAAGATAAATAACTAAGAAAAAAGGTGTTATTTGGCTCTTGAGAAATTCATTAATTTTATATTTCCAGTCGTGTGGAGCTGCCAATCTGATTTATTACCTAACTTTAACCATATACTTATATTAATGGAATAATTCACCCAATTTGAATATTTTTTCTTTGGCCGCAGACATGTTGGCTTTCCCTTGAACATAACTGAACGAGGTGGCAAACCACTCAGCAGTTTTAGGTCTACTTTTATTCTACCAAACTACATCCACCAACCATATCTCTCCACAGAAGGAAGCATGCATTTACCTGTGATGAGAGACTCATTCTAGTGACAGTGTGACAGGGTGTAAACATTAAAAACGACCTCCCTCGGCTGAGCTGTAATGTTAGCTAGCTGCACGCGCCTTTTGGTGGGCGGATGTAGTCAGAAGTAAGAAAATAGCTCCTGTATGAAAACACTCACAATAAAATTGTGAATTTTTTTTTTTGAGTAACTGGGTCATGCTTTCTGGAAAGAAACATTGCTACTGAGTTGTTGTTGTTGTTTTTTCTTTTTTTTTTTTCAGCACTTGGGTGAAGCCAGTATCTCTAAAACTGGGCAAATCAGATTAACAGACCTACCTGAGGAAAAATATGTAAATTAATATTAATTTGGGGGGTGAACTTTAAGTAATTAACTTAATCAAGATGTTAACTATATTAAACTGGAGACACTGAAACAGATACTGAACAGGAATTTGGAAAGTACCAACAGGAAAAGGGTCAAAGGTCAAGTGGAAATATATATATATATATATATATATATATATATATATATATATATATATATATACATGTATATACGGTTTTCATCTGATAACTGCAAAGTACAGCGTACAACGTTACATTTTTCTGTGTTGTTGACAAGTCTGACAGCATTTTGGGTCTTTATATGGTCAACTATAAGTATAGGTAAAGGTTTTTTTTTTTAAAAATTCATGACTGCACACTTACCTAAAAGTGTCATTTTAAAGAATTAATTTGCCTGTCTCCCCTTCAGTCCCCCCTGAGGACCCAGTGGTCGAGGGATCCCCCGAGC
This sequence comes from Archocentrus centrarchus, assembly GCF_007364275.1. NCBI lineage: Eukaryota > Metazoa > Chordata > Actinopteri > Cichliformes > Cichlidae > Archocentrus > Archocentrus centrarchus. The sequence goes on along the minus strand of NC_044362.1, from coordinate 27,727,081 downwards.
TCTTGCTGATGGCTGGTACTTCACACAACCTGACCTGTGTGACCCGCGGGGCTAAGCCTGCAGCGCACATCCAGTGGACCAAGGATGGCGTTCCTGTGGAGGGGGCCTACCACTCCACGGTGACTCATACACACCCCTGCACACATGCAGATAACAGCAGCACGTGCGGGGGGTGGGGGGAGCAGTAAAGCTGACATAAAGACCACAATGAGTTTCCTTCACAAAAAATGAGATCTGCAGACTTTCACATTTGCTAATGGCTATAAGAGTTTGTAACACAAACTGTAGTACAATACAGTCTCCTCTGTAATATAATCCACTCTGCCTGCTTAGTTGTTTGTTTTTATGCCTTTTTTTTTAATTTTTGCTGTAGGCATGTTATGAAGGGTAAATACAATATGCACACCTCAGGCCAGGCAGCTTCCCTGAAGTCCTGCAGTAGGGAAATAGCATGCAGTTCATTAGTATTACACACGGGAGTGTTTCTTGGTTTTTAGTCAACAAAATACTCGCCATATTTATTAAGAAATGTTTTAATGGATACAGATTCCAACCTACAAATCAATGGACAGAAAAATTCTGTGCCTTGAAATGTTGTTGCAGACTTTATTAACACAGTGTTTACTTCCAATAGCAGCAATGAAAGGGCACAAGCATAACTGGATTCTCTTTACTAAATCAAACAAAAAACAGGCTTTTTTTTTCTCATGCTGAGAAAGCCGTGACTACACTAAAGTTCTTACGTTCTGAAATGAAATGAAAGCAATGAAATGAACCAAACGAGGATGTGAAAAAAATTTCATAGTCCTAAACTTCTTTGTCAGTTGCAGGGGAGCTATCACAGTCAGAAGTTTGAAGAGGATATGATGTAACACTGGATTCAGTGTGGGAAAAAAAAAAAACCCTTAGATTTCTTTAAAAAAAAACAAAAAAAAAAAAAGATTATCTGAGAGGTCCCTCTTTGGACTGCTGTGTGTTGCTTCATTCATCCATACTGGGTCTGACAAAATGTCTGTTCTGTTACACGATTAACGGAATACGTTAATGCATGATGTATTGAGTTCAGTTTTGTACTGTCGCTTTAAGAGAGCTACGGAGCTTCCGGTCATGTGACCTAACTCAGGAAGTGAGAGCATGGCTACGGAAGAAACATGGAGTTGTCTCTGGAGCTTGAAAAAAGGCGACTGGACTTCTTTTTGTTTCTTGAAGACGTTTCACCTCTCATCCGAAAGGCTTCTTCAGTTCTCAACCAAATGGTGGAGAGACCCAGGTATTTAAACCCCTGTGGGCGTAGTCCCCTGGAGGTGGTTATGACCCTCTATTGATCATGTGCTTGAACACATGTGCCCAGGTGTGAAGGGGGCGTGGGTCATATTTAATCAGTGGTTTCAGTTGAAACCAACTTAGGACTCCGCTCCATTGTTTCCTGTGGCCTATTGAGGTCACTGGAACAAAGGTGTGAATGGGGGTTGAGACGTCTGGGAAGGGAGCTCAGGACAGCACTGTAAGCGGGGGAAAGTTGGTGACGTAATCCACCTCCTCTGTTCAATGATGGTTGTTCACAGTGGACATAGATGGCTTCTTTCACTCCTCTTTCAAACCATCTGTTTTCCCTGTCCAAAATGTGGACATTGGCATCCTCAAAAGAGTGCCCTTTTTCCTTCAGATGCAGATGTACTGCTGAATCTTGTCCTGTCGAAGTGGCTCTTCTATGTTGTGCCATTCGTTTGTGAAGAGGCTGTTTGGTTTCACCAATGTAGAGGTCCGAGCACTCTTCACTGCACTGAACAGCATACACTACATCGCTGATCTTGTGTTTGGCGGGTTTGTCCTTGGGATGAACCAGTTTTTGTCTTAGGGTGTGACTTGGTTTGAAGTATACTGAGATGTCATGCTTGGAGAAAATTCTTCTGAGTTTCTCTGACAAGCCTGACACATATGGGATGACAATGTTGTTCCTCTTGTCCTTCCCATTCTCTGTAGTTTGTGTTTGGCCTTCATTCCTGTGCATCTTAGCTGATTTGATGAAGGCCCAGTTGGGGTAACCGCATGTTTTGAGGGCTTTCTTAATGTGTGTGTGTTCCTTATGCTTCCCTTCTGCCTTAGAGGGAACACTTTCCGCACGGTGTTGTAGGGTCCTGATCACCCCAAGTTTGTGTTCCAGAGGGTGGTGGGAGTCAAAGAGGAGATACTGGTCTGTGTGTGTGGGCTTCCGGTAAACTTCAATGTTGAGGCTTCCATCTTCCTCGATAAGCACCGCACAGTCCAGGAATGGTAACTTGTTATCTCTGGTGTCCTCCCTGGTAAAACGTATGTATTTCTGTGCTCTCCAAATTCTATGGAGAGCACAGAACCACCTTTTAAGTGAAAGGATAAGACAGGTCCATTTCACCATAGATGCACTCCAGAACAAAATCCACCAGACTCAGCAGAAACTCTCATCACTCTTACCTCACACCATCGCAGAAGAAGTTTCTACATTTGTGGACAAAGCCCAGCTCGCACAACACATCAAAGGCAAGGAAAGACAACTACGTAAATTTCAAACTCTGCAAACCAAGGCATACCATTCATCTGTTAACAAACAGGACGACACGATAAGCAATGGAAACCAAGGAAAGTGGGTGAAGAACCTATCAGACAGGGTCCTCACCAAACCAGAAGAAAATGTGCTAGCCAAAGGACTCAACTTTGCCATAGCCCCACAACAGCTTCCTATAGTAGACCTCATCACAGCAACAGAAACCGCTATAAGAAATAACAAACTTTCTCATCCTGTAGCAGAACAGATCAGGATGAAAGTTTCAGCCACTCTCGCCAGTGCAAGACTTCCTCCATCCAACCTCACCATTCAGGAGAAGAAGGCCATCACAGCCCTAAGCAAGGATCAAAACATCACCATACTGCCAGCCGACAAGGGGAGGTGCACGGTTGTGCTGAATTCATCGGATTACCACAACAAAATTACTACACTCCTCAGTGACAACAATACTTATGAGGTCTTGAGACGTGATCCCACAAGCAACTACAAGAAAAAAAGTTGTTTGCTGCCTGCAACAACTTGAAAAGGAAAAGCCATTGACCGCCCCACTTACTACCGCCTGTACCCTGGAGAAGCCACTCCTTGCATTTATGGACTCCCAAAGATCCACAAAGAAGGAGTCCCACTTCGACCCATTATCAGCAGTATAAACTCGGTCACCTACAACATTTCCAAACACCTCGCCACCATCTTATCACCGCTTGTTGGCATCACACCCCACCACATTGAAAACTCTACAGATTTTACTAACAAGGTCCAGAATCTTGTACTGGATCCAGATGAAACCATGGTGTCCTTTGATGTGGTTTCACTTTTCACTTGCATACCTACAACTGAGGCAGTGGAGACCGTCAGAAGACGACTACAGGAAGACGATTCCTTACTGAACAGAACCAGCTTCACCCCAGATCAGATTTGTGCACTTTTAGATCTCTGCCTTACCACAACATATTTTAAATACAATGATGGATTCTACAGACAGAAGCATGGATGTGCCATGGGCTCCCCAGTGTCTCCCATTGTAGCCAACCTTTACATGGAGGAAGTGGAAAGTAAAGCTCTTGGTTCTTTCAAAGGGACGGCACCTAGCCACTGGTACAGATATGTAGATGACACCTGGGTCAAAATCAAAACCCGAGAAGTAGAAGCCTTCCCTCGTCACATTAACTCAGTGGATAAATACATACGTTTTACCAGGGAGGACACCAGAGATAACAAGTTACCATTCCTGGACTGTGCGGTGCTTATCGAGGAAGATGGAAGCCTCAACATTGAAGTTTACCGGAAGCCCACACACACAGACCAGTATCTCCTCTTTGACTCCCACCACCCTCTGGAACACAAACTTGGGGTGATCAGGACCCTACAACACCGTGCGGAAAGTGTTCCCTCTAAGGCAGAAGGGAAGCATAAGGAACACACACACATTAAGAAAGCCCTCAAAACATGCGGTTACCCCAACTGGGCCTTCATCAAATCAGCTAAGATGCACAGGAATGAAGGCCAAACACAAACTACAGAGAATGGGAAGGACAAGAGGAACAACATTGTCATCCCATATGTGTCAGGCTTGTCAGAGAAACTCAGAAGAATTTTCTCCAAGCATGACATCTCAGTATACTTCAAACCAAGTCACACCCTAAGACAAAACTGGTTCATCCCAAGGACAAACCCGCCAAACACAAGATCAGCGATGTAGTGTATGCTGTTCAGTGCAGTGAAGAGTGCTCGGACCTCTACATTGGTGAAACCAAACAGCCTCTTCACAAACGAATGGCACAACATAGAAGAGCCACTTCGACAGGACAAGATTCAGCAGTACATCTGCATCTGAAGGAAAAAGGGCACTCTTTTGAGGATGCCAATGTCCACATTTTGGACAGGGAAAACAGATGGTTTGAAAGAGGAGTGAAAGAAGCCATCTATGTCCACTGTGAACAACCATCATTGAACAGAGGAGGTGGATTACGTCACCAACTTTCCCCCGCTTACAGTGCTGTCCTGAGCTCCCTTCCCAGACGTCTCAACCCCCATTCACACCTTTGTTCCAGTGACCTCAATAGGCCACAGGAAACAATGGAGCGGAAGTCCTAAGTTGGTTTCAACTGAAACCACTGATTAAATATGACCCACGCCCCCTTCACACCTGGGCACATGTGTTCAAGCACATGATCAATAGAGGGTCATAACCACCTCCAGGGGACTACGCCCACAGGGGTTTAAATACCTGGGTCTCTCCACCATTTGGTTGAGAACTGAAGAAGCCTTTCGGATGAGAGGTGAAACGTCTTCAAGAAACAAAAAGAAGTCCAGTCGCCTTTTTTCAAGCTCCAGAGACTACTATGACCTGGATAACTGAGAATCTACACAGACAAACATGGAGTTGTGATACCACATGTAAGAGTATCGCGTAACATCTGCCTTTCATCTTAGGCGTGGTGATTGCATCTTGGGTATGTACGCTTTACACTAAGACAACTTTATTTTGAGATGTGTACTTTTTGGAACGAGTGTGTATTTTGTTGACGGTAACGGGAAATCGGATCGGAACGGCTTAGCGCCGGAGCACATTGTTCAGTGTGTCAACAAGCTATGATAACTGTTTTAAACTTGTTAGTTGATAAAGTTAACATATCTTCTAGACCGAAGAGGTTATAGATACAGTGATGTTAAGATATGCAGTTCATGTAATTGTGTATATTTCTGTTGTGCTTACGTACGTTAAGAGAAATTAGTATATAACTGATTTGTGTTTTCATGTGTTTTAGTTTCACACTTTTCTGAGTCTTCAATAAACCTGTGGACAAGCTGACAACGTCTTCAGAGTCTTGAAGTAGAAAAGAGTTTATCTGTCTGTCCAGAGATATATACAGCACATGTATTGAGGACAGAACAGTGAAACCAAGGCTTTCTAGCGGACAAGACAGCGCAGTGTTACTTACCTGGTCACATGTGGCATGTGAATAGTCATCACGGAAGCAGTAAAGTGGAGCTACAACGCTAACCTACGCCATGGCAGAAAAAGCGTCATCGTTAAAGACACGCTCTCAAGTGTCAGCTGCAACATCAGTATCCAGAGCATCTTCTACTGGCTCAGCGGCAGCCAAGGCCAGGGCAAGAGCAGAGGCCGCTAAGACACGCCTTACCTTTCTAGAAGAGGAAGTAAGCTTAAAACTGTAGAAAGCTAAGCTAGAAGCAAGCATAGAAATGCTGAGTCATAAAAAAGAAGCTGCTGCAGCCATTGCAGAGGCAGAAGCACTTGAAGCAGCTGTCGATGGAGCAAGTGAGAAACACAGCTGCAAACTGAATCTCGACTCCTCTCCCTTGGAAGCCACGGAACGCACAAGACAATATGTGGTCGATCAGGCTAAAGTCAAAGGTTCAGAACTTTCACAGGACGCTGAACAGCTAGGCGAGGACATTTCTCCTGTTAAGGCAGAGCCAAGCACAGGCTTCAGCGCCTCACACCTCAAGCCAAAAGCAAAACCGTTCGTGCCAGGGCGAAACGGTGCAGTTCACTCTACTTTACAGCAGCCCTACGCTTATGAAGATAAGTACAGCCCGGCATCACGTAAAGTCAAGTTTGATAGAGATTTTGTCTCCCCCATGCAGCGCCCGAGTTTGACATCGTACCCAGTATCTCCTGACGTCAACGACGGTGGCATAAACACGAACGACTTTGTGAGGTACTTAGCGCGTCGTGAGCTAGTGGCTACAGGCTTATTGCAGTTCAACGATAGGCCACAGACTTACAGAGCGTGGAAACGGTCCTTTCTCACCGTGACTGCAGGTCTGACCCTCTCGCCAAGTGAGGAAATGGATCTACTGCTCAGGTGGCTTGGTAAGGAGTCTGCAGAGCACGTGGAGCAGATCAGAGCAATTCTTTTTTTTTTTTTTTTTTTTTTTTTTTTTTTTTTTTTAGCCTGTCATGTCTGGTAGATCTTGCAAGCAGAACTGTGATCTGAATGCGTTGTTGTGCCAAACATATTTGCTATTTCAAGATGAGCTCTATAGGTTCTCAATAGGCTCTTCTTGTTGTTGTTTTAACCCTTTATTTTATTTATCTGAGTTATTTTTCCACATACTATGTAACAGCCAGAGCTGACAGGCTGAAGAAGAGGAAAATAAAGAGAAGAAAAAAGGGAGAGAGAAAGGGAGCAAAAAAAAAAAAGGGGAAAGAGCACAAGTCTATTAATCAGATAGTTCATCACTTTAACATATAAAAAAAAATACTATCAATACTTGCAAAAATAAATTTGTGTGTGAAAAACAAAACTAACAAAGCATGTTACGCACACCAACAATTTTGTTGAGTTGTGATTGAGTGGGCGTTTGTGTCTGTGTCATGTTTGTGTCTGTGTCATGGAACGTACTTACCAATGAGGGCAAAACGCTGCAGCTCCACCCATCAGAAGCCAGAGGCAGGTACGGAAAGCCCCCAGAACCCCAGGCCACCAGCAGCCCACCAAGGGCCAGGAAGACCCCCGGCCACTCAGTCCAAAGACAACCGCACACCTACCCCAGCAGACGGGAGAGGGTGGTCTCAGACGGAGCCCCCCCCAGTCGAGGAGCGAGGGCTCCAGGGAACCCAAGGCGATGAGAAGCCAGCCCCCCCCCAGCGCCAGCCCCCTGCACTGGCCGGCGGCAGGGCTCCCGGGCCCACGGCACCCAAGGACCCGCCCGACCCTCCACAGAGCCCCCCCCCCCGCCGAAGAAGCCAACGCAGCCCCGCACCGCACCCCCAAGGGGGGCAGGCCAGTACCCACGCCAGAACACCCAGCCCCACCCAGGAACCCCGAGGCACCCCCATCCCAGGGGGTAGGGGGGAGAGGCAACCAGCAAGGAGCGGCCAGGAGGCAAGGCACAAGGCCCAGACCCAGGTCCAGCCATACATACAAACACACCCAGACACCCGTGTACACATTTATACACAGATACTCATACATGCCCATACATACTTACCCACACACAGATATGCCATACATACACATTCACTCACCCACCCATACTCACGGAGACGGTGACAAATACACAAAGACACACATTCATCCATAGCTACCCACCCTCTGAAGGCGGGGCAAGTGGAAACCACCCCAGGGCCAACAGCGACCCCAGGACGCCACCAGCCCGGTCCCCAAGGAACCACCCGACCCCTACCCCGGGCGAGACGCAAGAAATCGGGGTGTAAGATGACCCATCCACCCCTCCTCCTCCCCAACTTGTAGGTCTATGTGTTAATGTTTGTGAGTGAATGAGGTGTATAGGGTTGCAGTTAAAATTGAGGGGACAGTTATGCCACAAGCGCCAACTGTTGGGCGTCAGCGCTTGCCCACACTGCCCCCCCAAAACCCTCCATGTCTAAAGTGCAAATAAAATTTGGAGACAGACAGTGACGAGGATCCGAGTGGGGCCACCTCAGCGGCCCATCTCATCAACCTCTGAGTAACATGCCTGCCCCAAAGGTCCTATGTGTATCAGGGTGTAAGTGTGTATGTGTTGTGAGTTATAATGACTAAAGTGCAATTAAAACGGAGAGGCAAGTGGTGGTGCAGCTCTCCACGTGGCCTCTCCATCCTACATCTGTGAGTGATGTGTATTCTGTGTGTGTGTGTGTGTGTGTTTGTGTATGGGGAGGGGGGGGGGGGGGGGGCATATGACCAGGAAAAATCCTGGAAGAAGAGAGCCAGCTGGCCGCTGGCTCAATAGGCACCCCGACCTCCCACACCCCAGCACAGGGCAGGGGGAGGTGAGCCCGGGGCCGCGGTGACAGCATCCCGGAGCACTGCAGCACCCGAGGTTGGCGCCCTCGCCCCCACCGCAGAGGGCGGCCCGCTCCTCCTAGATGCCCATTCACTCAACAATAGACACAAACAGGCGACAGGACATACTGGCCTGGGCATGGAAATGCAGTGCCCAGTCCCCCCCAACCACCCCACCGCGGCCCCATCCCCCACCCCACCCCAGAGCAATTCATATTAACCACCCAGCAGCAGGGCTTGCTATGACATGGGACAGACTCGATCAAATATATGGATCACCAGAAGCGATAGAGGACGCCCTGTTCAGGCGTATTGACTCCTTCCCTAAGATCACAAGCCGGGATTACTCAAAACTGACAAGGTTAAGTGATTTGCTGATGGAACTCGAGGGCAGCAAAAGCGGATGGAGACTTACCGGGTCTCGCCTTCCTCGACACAGCAAGAGGGGTCAACCCGATTGTTCAAAAACTCCCATTTCATCTGCAGGAAAAGTGGGCTTCAGTTGGTGCATGTTACAAGCAGCAAAATCGTGTTTCTTATCCACCCTTTGTGTGCTTTGTAGAGTTTATCGGTCAGGAAGCGAGGATAAGGAATGACCCAAGCTTTAAATTCACCTCTTACACAGACATTCTCCCAAAGACAGAGAAGTCAGTCTGGAGACAAAACAAATACAGTGAGGTCTCCGTCCACAAAACTGAGACGTCTTTCAAAACGGCGACAGAGACTGGTGAGCCTCCAACAAACTCAGAAAACATAGAGAAACAGTGTCCCTATCCACAGGAAGCCACACCCCTTAAGTAAATGTCGTGCATTCAGAGAAAAGACCATGGAGGAGCGTAAAACATTTCTGAGACAGAAGAATGTCTGCTTCAAATGCTGCGCTTCATCCACACACATCGCCAGAAACTGTAAAACTAAAATCCAGTGTGCAGAATGTAAGAGTGACAGGCATAACTCAGCACTTCACCCCGGACCTGCTCCATGGACTAGAGAGGAAGCCTCGCCTCAAGAGCACGGCGGGGAGGAGGACAACCTTTCGGAATCGCAAGTCACGAGCAAATGCACTAAGGTTTGTGGTGAAAATCTATCAGGTAGATCTTGCTCTAAGATCTGTCTTGTGAATGTGTACCCCGCCAGCCGGCGAGAAAAGGCAGTGAAGCTGTATGCAATATTGGATGAACAGAGCAACCGCTCGCTGGCCTCGCTCTCAGTTTTTTCGATCTGTTTAACAACCAAGGCCCAAGTGCTCCTTACGTGTTGAGGACATGTGCGGGAGAAAAAGGAGACTATGGGAAGACGGGGCCAGTGGCTTTGAAGTGGAATCACTAGATGGAACAGTGAGGATCCCACTACCAAGTCTCATTGAATGTAATGACATTCCTAACAACCGGGATGAAATACCAACCCCCAGCGCAGCTGTTCATCACCCACACCTGAAATCAGTAGCCCATCTCATCCCAGAGATTGACTCACAGGCTCAAATAATTCTCCTTTTGGGCAGAGACATTATCAGAGTCCATAAGGTCCGCAGCAGGTGAATGGCTCGCACAACCAACCCTATGCTCAGAAGTTGGATCTTGGGTGGGTTATTGTTGGTAATGTGTGTCTTGGAAGAGTTCACAGACCACCTACAGTCAGGGCGTTCTATACACACACCACAGAGTTGGAACGTCCTACCCTCTTTGATCCGTGTCCTAATGTATTCCACATTAAGGAGAAATACAGTGACATTCAGGTCCTCAAACATCCGCCAGCATCACCTGAAGAAGGCAGTCCTTGTGAAACAGGTCACCTGGGACGCACAGTGTTTGAGCGCAGCAGGGATGACAACCAAGTGGCTCCCTCAGTCCAGGACATTGCATTCATAAGGATAATGGATGAGGGATTAACAAGGGACCCAGACGGTAGTTGGATCGCTCCGTTGCCCTTTAAATCGCCACGCCAACGTCTCCCTGGCAACAGGCCCCAGGCACTGAAACGTCTTATGTCGCTTAAACGCAACCTCGACAGGAAACCCGAAATGAGGGATCACTTTCTCAGGTTCATGGAGCAGATGTTTGAAAATGGTCATGCGGAGTTAGCTCCTCCTCTCAGCAAGGATGAAGAACGTTGGTATCTGCCAATATTTGGCGTCTACCACCCAAGAAAACCAGACAAAATCCGGGTGGTGTTCGATTCAAGCGCCCCATACGATGGTGTGTCGCTCAACGACACCCTATTAACGGGACCTGACTTGAACAACACACTGCTTGGTGTCCTGATTCGTTTCAGAAGAGAAGCGATTGCGTTCACAGCAGACGTAGAACAGATGTTCTATTGTTTCCTGGTAAGGGAAGAAGACAGGAACTTCCTGCGGTTCCTTTGGTTCCAGGGCAACGATCTTAGCAAAGACGTTGTAGAATATCGCATGAGAGTACACGTGTTTGGGAACAGCCCATCACCCTCTGTGGCTATTCATTGCCTGCACCAGTCAGTCCAGCTCAGCGACTTCCATGTGGACCCAGATGTCAAGCACTTTGTGATGCGAGACTTTTATGTGGATGATGGCTTGACGTCGTTGCCCACAGTTGAGGAGGCTGTTAGCTTGTTGAGAAGGACACGAGACACTCTCTCAAAGTCAAACCTGAGACTCCACAAGATCGCAGCGAACAATAGAAAGGTCATGGAGGCTTTTCCGCAGAGCGATCATTCAAGCGACTTTAAAGATCTTAACCTGGATGCAGACGTGCTACCGACACAACACAGTCTGGGTATCAAGTGGGACCTCCAAACCGACTATTTCCTCTTCACTGTCTCAGAGGAGGTTAAGCCATACACTCGACGGGGTGTCTTGTCCACCATCAACAGCCTCTATGATCCTTTAGGATTCGCAGCGCCAGTCACAATACAAGGCAAAGCTATCCTCAGGGAGCTTACAGCGGAGAACGGGGATTGGGATGCTCCATTGCCTCAAGAGATGGAAGGAGTTTGGACATCATGGAGAGCCTCTTTGACAGAGCTATCTAAATTTTCAGTTCCGAGGCCCTACACCCCAACATCAACCTCCGGTGCTGTGAGAAGAGAGTTATGTGTGTTTTGTGATGCTTCAATTAAGGCCATCGCAGCAGTCGCGTACTTGAAGGTCACAGATTCAGCTGGGAACAACTTCGTGGGATTTGTAATGGGGAAAGCAAAACTAGCACCCCGACCAGAGCACACAATCCCTAGGTTAGAGCTGTGTGCAGCAGTACTTGCTGTGGAGCTAGTAGAACTCATCTCAACAGAACTGGACCTAAAGCTTGATGCAGTGACTTACTACTCAGACAGCAAGGTAGTCTTGGGATATATACATAACGAGACTAGACGTTTCTACGTCTACGTGAGCAACAGGGTACTTCGTATCCGGAGATCTTCCAGCCCAGACCAGTGGTGTTATGTGTCGACGGACAAAAACCCGGCAGACCATGCAACACGCTTTGTCCCAGCAAGCCGTTTGACGGACACAAACTGGTTAACCGGGCCACCATTCTTGACCTCAGGAAAAACAAACGAGTCTGGAAATGCTTTTGGTCTGGTTGATCCTACTTCAGACCCAGACATTCGACCTCTTGTGTCTACCCTGAGTACTGCAACTTCAGTCAACCAACTTGGGTCTCAAAGGTTTGCCAAGTTCTCCAGTTGGAAGGCAGTAACTCGAGCTATTACTCGTCTTGTACACATAGTCAGAGCCTTCAACACCGCAGGGAAGGCAAAGAGCTCTTGTAAGGGCTGGCATTACTGCAACTCAGAGTTTACAGCAGACGAGTCGGAACAAGCACTGACAATCATCATCCGAGCCACACAAGAGGAAGAGTATGAGCAAGAAATCAAATGCATCCAGAGGCAGGAGGAAATTAACAAAAGCAATCCTATTAGGAAACTGAGTCCTTATATCGACGACCATGGTCTTCTGAGAGTCGGAGGACGTCTCGACCATTCAAGCCTTGATCAAAATGAAAGGAATCCGTTGATCATACCTGGAAAACATCACGTTGCTACGCTGCTCATCAGACACTATCATAAACAGACTGAACACCAAGGGCGTTTGTTTACAGAAGGTGCTGTCCGCCAGCTGGCTATTGGATAGTTGGCGGGAGAAGGAAAGTGAGCAGCATCGTCTACTCTTGTGTCACCTGTAGACGACTAAGAGCTCCAACTTGCATTCAGAAAATGGCTAGTCTGCCATCAGATCGTCTTTCAACAGACCCACCTTTTACAAATGTAGGTTTGGATGTGTTTGGTCCATGGGTCGTTGCCTCGCGGCGTATTAGGGGAGGTCTCTCATGCAGCAAGCGATGGGCGGTGATCTTCACATGCATGAGTGTAAGGGCAGTTCACATAGAGGTCATCGAGACTCTGGACACCTCTAGTTTCATCAACGCCCTGAGACGCTTCCTCGCTGTGCGGGGACCTGTGAAACACATTCGGTCTGACCGCGGCACAAACTTCGTCCGTGCCTGTAAAGACTTGAAGATTCCTTCGAACATTGACGGGACGAAGGTGAAGACTTACCTGTCAAACCAAGGTTGTTCGTGGACCTTCAATCCACCACACGCATCCCATTTTGGTGGTACATGGGAAAGGATGATAGGTCTTGCTCGAAGGATTCTGGATTCCATGTTCTTTCAACTCAAAGACAAACTCACTCATGAAGTGTTGGTGACCTTCATGGCGGAGGTCACAGCTATTATAAATTCCAGACCTCTCATTCCTGTGGGAACAGATCCTGATGATCGGTTCATACTTACGCCAACTGCTCTTCTAACGCAGAAGGTTAGCGGTGTTCCAGTTCCTGCAGGGGAATTTGGAGAGTTGGACCTCTACAAACGTCAGTGGCGTCAAGTGCAACACTTGTCCAACACCTTTTGGGACAGGTGGCGGAAGCAGTTCCTACCAACTCTACAGCCTCGCAAGAAGTGGCATTCCACTCATCCGGATATCACACAAGGAAGTGTTGTTCTTCTCAAGAACGTGCAAGCACCGAGAAATGAGTGGCCCCTTGGACTGGTAACCAAGACTTTTCCGAGTAAGGACGGAAGAGTACGCCAGGTGGAAGTGAAAACCATGAAACCTGGTGGAAACGCGTTCTTTCTTAGACCTATTTCAGAGACAGTTCTTCTTTTTCCTCCTGATGTTTAGATGTTTGTATTAGTTAAGATGATAACTGTTTGGGTGACGTGTAACCACGTCAGGCGGGGAGTGTTCTGTTACACGATTAACGGAATACGTTAATGCATGATGTATTGAGTTCAGTTTTGTACTGTCGCTTTAAGAGAGCTACGGAGCTTCCGGTCATGTGACCTAACTCAGGAAGTGAGAGCATGGCTACGGAAGAAACATGGAGTTGTGATACCACATGTAAGAGTATCGCGTAACATCTGCCTTTCATCTTAGGCGTGGTGATTGCATCTTGGGTATGTACGCTTTACACTAAGACAACTTTATTTTGAGATGTGTATTTTTTGGAACGAGTGTGTATTTTGTTGACGGTAACGGGAAATCGGATCGGAACGGCTTAGCGCCGGAGCACATTGTTCAGTGTGTCAACAAGCTATGATAACTGTTTAAACTTGTTAGTTGATAAAGTTAACATATCTTCTAGACCGAAGAGGTTATAGATACAGTGATGTTAAGATATGCAGTTCATGTAATTGTGTATATTTCTGTTGTGCTTACGTACGTTAAGAGAAATTAGTATATAACTGATTTGTGTTTTCATGTGTTTTAGTTTCACACTTTTCTGAGTCTTCAATAAACCTGTGGACAAGCTGACAACGTCTTCAGAGTCTTGAAGTAGAAAAGAGTTTATCTGTCTGTCCAGAGATATATACAGCACATGTATTGAGGACAGAACAATGTCACTGACTCTATTTTTACATCTGTTTTAATACTGCAGTCGCTGCACTTAAGGAAGTTTGCATGGGCAGCCAATTAAAATTAGTGGTTAAGTAGATGTACTTGTGGTATTTCATAAATTTTGTATTAGAAAAAAAAAAAAAAATACCACTTGCACACCTACTCTACATGTGTGTTTAATTCCACTCCTACTTCAGCAGACTTTATATTGCTGGTGTCAACCATGCTTGCTACATGGAAGCAGAGCATACGCTTTCCAGGCATCCCTTGCGTTCCACGCTTTACTGTCATGACACAACTTGAAAGACACAAAGATCTAAGACATGTTTTATTAACCCGCTGCCAGAGTTGTTCTTATATACACACATATAGGCAGGAAATGTATTTGGTGACACCTTGCACAAAGTCACGGTGTTACATTTCTCATTTCTTCTATGTTCAGACCCCCCCGCGATCCTGTATATTCTCCTGTACGCGTGAAAGCAGGTCTGCAAAGCGCGCACACCCATAGACACTCGCTCGCATGTGCGCACTCATGCTTCGTATGCACAGATATGCAGCAGCAAACACTGACTCACGCACTCAAACACAGATGTTTTTACCTCTCATCACAGCCAGTTTTATGCCCCCCCACACATGCTTATGCATATTACATGCTGCTCTTATATTACCCTGTTACTGACCACGCATTTAAACTACACTGAAAGCTGTGCACAGTTTCTTGACAGATTTTGTGGCTGCATTTTGAAAAATGCCACCTCCTCATTCCAAGAAAGCTGGATTTTATGTTCACATTGGCCCCAAGAAGATTTATAGCTTCTCTTTTATGACTGCCACTAAGGACTGTTTTCATTATTGATTCATCTATCAATTCTTTTCTCCTATATCTTTCTTTTCCTTCTTAAATTCACATACTTTATGTATTTTTTTTTTATTTCTGTCCATGGATTGCTATTTATATTCAATCATTTCTTATACTCTTGGCTCTATTAGTAACATACCAGTGTCTCCCTCCATCCTCTACCTGTCTTTCTACATTTTTTCTCTCCTGATATTATTTCTCCTTTTTTTTGTCTTTCCTCTCATCTGTGCTTCTTTGCTTTGATCTTCCTCTGTGGGCTTTCTCTGTGGGCTCTCCTCCCTAAATCCTTCCTTTCCCGTGCTCTCCCCTGCTAATGCTTGTCTTGTCTTTTTCTTTGTCAAACAGGAAGTGCTGCCAGACAGGAAAAGGGTTACAACCAGGAGCTACCTGCCCATCACACCAGTCGACACTGACAGCGGCAGCAATTTCACCTGTGTGGCCAGCAATCCGGCCGTACCGATGGGCAAACGGACCACTCTAACCCTTAATGTCCACCGTATGTTACTCTTCCTGTCTGTAAGATTCTAAACACAAATAGAGCTCTGGTGACTGAAGACAAGCATATTTTATGTAGACATGCTGCAAAGAGTTTAATTAGCTACCGAAACACTCACCAAAATAACATATATGGAAGTAGACTTTCTCCTTAAAACACATAGATTATATAAGTACTTCTTAATCTTTGAATTCAGGTGTTTTCAGTTCCATATCCACAGGTGTACAAAACCCAAGCACCTAGCCACGCAGTCTACGTTTACAAACATTCATGAATTCATGAAATTTCTTCCCTCCTGGTTGTTCCACAATCAGCTGTAAGAGGTGTTATTGCAAAGTGGAAATACTTGGAAACTACAGCAAATCAGCCCCAAAGCTCTGCTGACTCAATAACTGCAGAGATCCAAACCTCCTCTGGAGTTAACATCAGCACAAAAAGCAGGTCGCCGGGAGCTTCGTAGCGTGGGTTTCCATGGCTGAGCAGTTCCAGTAGGTGTAATAAGTAGGTGATCCAGTACTTTTGTTGATATAGCGTATGAGTCAAACTCACAGACTGCATATTAAAGACAGCTGCACCACCGACGCAAAGTCCATTTTTTTAAGCCTCGACTTGAGCATTTTCTCCATCGGCATCTTAAAAGTCTCAAGCATAGGGCAGATCTGACTGTGATACAGGGTGACACTGCATGCTCACTGGGTAGCTGCTAAGCGAGGCCTAAGTCATACCGTGCTTTTATCGTTCTTCTGGACACCAATGGAGAATGTAATTTATAAACTTAGCACTGTTTTATATTTGCTAAGGACTGAAACTTTCAACTGAGAACAAAAAACTCATCAGAAAGTGTTTATTGAGGTCTCCGATGAAGGGAACCCGCAGGTTTCTTTACAACCAGAGTCGTCCCCTGCTGGATGTTCGAAAGAATGCAGGTTTAAGGCACTTCTGCTTTGGCATTAAGTTTCAGACTTAAAGGCTACATGCATCTTTTATAAATGCGGTTCATGTTCACACTGTTGTTCAGGTAACCTTTACAACACATACTGAATACCTGTCTTTCCCTGTGTAGACCCTCCCACCGTGACCTTGTCCATCGAGCCTCGCTCTGTCCTCGAAGGGGAGAGGGTTACCTTTACATGCCAGGCGACTGCCAACCCTCCTATCATGGCCTACAGGTCTGGATGTTTTTGTTAAAGATGTGTTTATGGGTTTATGTGCACTTCAGGCTATGAGAAGCTTTTTGATGCTTGTCCTGCAGTGCAACATTAGGAGCCACAAGAATGTTTAAAGCCAATACATTTTCTTTCATCTGTTTGAATCTGCTCGTACCCACTCTGCTGTTGCTCCTGAATAATAATTTCTGCTCAGAGAACAGACCTGATAGAAGCACTGAACATTTGTACAGCTAAACGCTGACTTTTATCTAAAGCGACAGCAATGAAACACTGAAATTGCAAAATGCTGGAGTTTAACACAATGGTTGTAATTTGAGGTTTGAGACTCCACCAGAGGGTCGCTGTGTGGGAACACTGCCAGGCACTCAGGCACTAGGCCTACTGAGTGAACATTAAATGTCATCTAATGGAAGATGTGGAATATGGTTATTTGATTTTGAGTCAGATATCTGGCAAGATACAGAAATGAACAGAAATTTCTTGCAATCATACCCTCAGGTTTTCATATTAAAGCACTGTAAATGTTAGCTTAATTGATAATTTAAAAAGAATCATGTCTTATGGTGGAAATCTAACATTTGGATAACCACACAAAAAAACCCATTTTGCTTTTGAAATATCCTGCTGGGAGGTCTACGTGACAGTGATTTACAATGCTTAGGAACATGTTTAACTGTGCTGTGTGTCTCGCTGTCAGGTGGGCTAAAGGTGGTGTGCTGCTGGAGGGAGCCAGAGAAAGCGTGTTTGTCACAACAGCAGATCACTCCTTCTTCACCGAGCCCGTGTCCTGTCAGGTGTTCAACGCCGTGGGAAGCACTAACGTCAGCATCCTTGTGGACGTGCACTGTGAGTAGAGAGCAAACACTCCTGAGCTGAGTGGGATTCTGAGGATATGAATGTGCTTTGTGCTCTCTGTTTGTCTAAAGAAAAATGCTGCATTTATACCGGTACTACACACCATTCATGTATTGCATAGAGTAAATTCATAACAGACTACAATAGTTATGCAACATGCATGTTGCGTGTTCTCTCAGTTTAGTTCGGTTCAACTGTGTTATGTCAAAAGCCTACAAATTTTAACAAGACACATAAATGCATTAAGTAAATAAATGTGAAAGATGACACATTATGTCCTTCACAGTAAAGGATGCACAGTACCAGTCAAAAGTTTGGACACACCTTCTCATTCAATGTCTTTATTTTTTAATTTTTTTCTGTATTGTAAGTTAATACTGAAGTCATCCAGACTGTGAAGGAACACATGAGGAATCGTGTAGTAAACTTAAAAGTTTTAAACAAACCAAAATATGTGTTAGATTCTTCACGGTAGGCACCTTTTTGCTTTGATTACAGCTTTGCACACTCTTGGCATTCTCTCTGTCAGCTTGGGGTCATTGTGTTTGGGGTCACTGTTCTGTTCAAAAACAAATGATGGTCCCACTAAGCGCTAATCAGATGGATGGCATGTCACTGTATAATACTGTGGAAGCCATGCTGGTTAAGTGAGCCTTGGATTTTGAATAAAACAGTGTCATCAGCAAAGCACCCCCACATCATCACACTTCCTCCTCCATACTTGACGGTGGGACCTACACATGTAGGAACCAGCTGCTCAACTTTTCTGCATCTTACAAAGACATGATGGTGTTTGGAACCAAAAAATCTCAAATTTGGACTCATCAGACCAAAGGACACTTTGGACTCTGTGAAGCATTTAGGTGGGCTCTTATCTGGGGTGTTGTTAACTTGCGGTTTCTGAGGCTGGTAACTGATGAACCGATCCTCTGCAGCAGAGGTAACTTTAGGTCTTCCTTTCCTGGAGCGGTCCTGATGAGAGCCAGTTTCATCATACCGTTTGATGGTCTTTGCAACTGCACTTCAGGATACTTTCAAAGTCCTAGAAATTTTTTGGATTGACTGACCTTCATTTCTTAAAGCAATGATGGACTGTTGTTTTTCTTTACTTAGTTGAGTAGTTCTTGCCATAATATGGATTAAAACATTATTCAAATGAGGCAATTCACTGTGTACCAACTCTACCTCTTCAAAACACAACTGACAGTTTCAAGGACAGTAAGAGGGCAAGAATTTCAATAAATTAACACAGCTGTTAACTGAAAGCCCTTCCAGGTGATTACCACACAAGGCTGACCGAGAAAATGCCAACATGTGCAAACGGTCGTCTAAGCAAGAGGCTTTGAAGAATCTAAAATATAAAACATATTCTGGTTTAACACTTTTTTGTTTACTAAATAATTCCATATGTATTAATCTACAATGCAGACAATTTTTAAACAATGAAAAATCACTGAATTAGAAGGTGTGTCCAAACTTTTGACTGGTACTGTATTATTAATACAATGAAAAGGGAGAAAGGAGAAAGAGAAAAATGCTGCATATATATATATATATATATTCTTCTGCTAGTTAAATAAACAGTTTTCCTTACAGAAAATGAATAAATTCTGCTTTAATAAAACATAATTTCCACTTTCCAGACAGTTCAATTAGTATCAATAGTTTTTAAACAAAAAGTGAAAATGGGTTCGTGGCAGGGTTGTGTGATAGTTAGCACTGTCACTTTGTAGCAAGAAGGTCTTGGGTTTGGATCCAGCCTGGGGCCTTTATCTGTGGGGTATGCATGTTCTCCCCGTGCCTACGTGGGTTCTCTCTGGGTACTCCAGCTTCCTCCCACAGTCCAAAAGTATGCATGGAGTTTAGTTATGTGTTTATTCTAAATTGGCCACATGTGTGAATGTGAGTGTGACAGTGTTGGCCCTGGGATAGGCTCCCTCCCCCCCCAAAAAACCCTTAAAAAGATAAGCAGAAGAAAATGGATGGATGGAAATGAAAATCAAAGTACTTTAAAAGAAAATATGATATTGAGAATAATGAACAACAAAAACTAGAGAATGCTGTTAAAGAATAAAAATATGCAGTATGGAATAGAACTGAAAAAATCATGAATAAAAGTCGCACAATAAAATGTAACCTGTGCAATAACATAATTAAAATTCTGAAATATAAAAAATATAGAATATAAAAAAAATATTTGAACAATTTCAAGACAGTAAGAGTGAATACTACTACTACTACTACAGTATTACACAACTACTACTGCCTCTACAACAACAACTACTAGTACTACTACTACTAATAATAATAATAATAGGCTCCTTCTACCCTCCCTGGAAGGCTGTGGCTGTTTGTTGTTTTGCTTTGAGGAACAGATGAAAGAGAAAAACTGGAGACTCTGCGGGGCATTCCCAGCTCATAAAACAATAGCATTTTTAGAAGGAGTCTGATGCAAGGCCTTGTAGACCTTATAGAGTAAAAAGAGAATTTTAAAATTAAAAATTTAAGACTATCAAAGCAGTGTAAATACTTTAAAACAGGCTTTAAAACATCCTTGTGGTCTTAGTCAGAACTCCTGCAGCAGATTTAGAACTGATTTACTGTATTCTTTGGTAGGCCAGAGAGGGGAGCGTGTTACAGTAGTTCAATTCAATTCAATTCAATTTTATTTATATAGTGCCAAATCACAACAAACAGTCACCTCAAGACGCTTTATATTGTAAGGTAAAGACGCTACAATTCCTGTTAGTTATAAAATTGTGCATCAATCTCTGTGCGTTGCTCAGGTGATGATCAAAAAATCTGTGCTTTAACATACATGTGATAAGTTTTTGTTACTTTTTTTCAGTTGGCCCAATACTGGTAGTGGAGCCCCGGCCGGTTACAGTGGACGTGGACTCAGACGTCACTCTGAACTGCAAGTGGTCTGGAAACCCTCCTCTCACCCTCACCTGGACTAAAAAGGGTTCCAGCATGGTAAAGGGAAACAGTTACCTTTGAATTTCAATGCAAAAATCACATGTACAGGATTAAAATGCTTATTTCTGTCAGATTTTACAGAATTATATAAAACATAAAGTGAGAGCAGCTTATATGGTGGTAATCCCATCTCTCTAATATATAACCAGACCTATATTAAGGACCTAGACTGTTTGCTCAGTTGTAAAGCCATCTTCGTATGTTAAATTTTTAATTCAAAGCTAACAAGTTAAAAAAAGGCTTGAGGGAAAAAAAAAAAAAACTAATGGTGCCCTCTGAGTAAATCAACATGGTATATGAATTAAAAATAGATCATCTTCCCTCCACCCCCTTTTTTTTAAACATCTCTCCCATCTGCTTATCTCTGTTCTTTGCCTCTTCATCAGCCTATTTTTTTTTTCCACCTGTGTATGTGTGTGTCTAGGTGCTGAGCAACAACAACCAACTGCATCTGAAGTCAGTGAGCCAGGCTGATGCAGGCCAGTATGTCTGCAAGGCCATCGTTCCCCGGATTGGAGTGGGAGAGACCGAGGTTACGCTCACTGTCAATGGTCTGTTAATATTCACTCACGCTGCTTTATCAAAAAAAAAAAAATGTTGATAGCAACAATCATAACACATGTAAACAGCTCTTCCTACACAGAGCAAAGCCCCAATTCTGTGTCAAACAACAAGGAATAATGAAACCACATGGACCTCCACAATGTGTTTATTTGATCTAGTATTACATGTAAGCATGCATCTGAATCTCTCTGACAGCTGAAGGCACTGAGTGAACCGAGTACTGTGCAGCATGGGCCTACAATTCCTGTCAACCTGACCTGATTTATTCTAGCTTGACCCAAACTAACTAATCAGCATTTTTTTTTTCAGTCATGAACAGTCCAAAAGCCAGTATTTCAAAATCTCAGAGAGCAGCCAGCAGGTACTTAATAAATCAAAACTGATTCACATAGAACGCAATGATAAAAAGGGAGTTCACAAATGGCCCTTAAATCTTCACTAAATGACCAAATTCCTGGTCAAACAAGAAAAGGGGAGAGAAAATTCATTGGCATGTCCTTGCAAATTAAAAGCTAAAAGCTTTTCATTTCAATAATGACTTAGTGATTATTCTGGCACTCATTCACTAATCAGACACTTAATGTGACCACAGCAAAAGTATTTGTATCGTCCACCTCGCTCTCGTGACTCACCGCAAAGCATGATGCATTGTTTTAATGGAGCTATTTATACTTCAGCAGTGCATGGTTACTGTATGAAATACCAGCTTTAGTTTTATAGTTCAGCGTTCAACTTCATCTGCTGATTCCATGTATCATACAGCGTAAATTTACTTTATAATAAAAAATATGATAATAAATATAATAAAATTTCCACTTCAAAATGAAATAAATTGCAAAAAAATAAAAAATATTCAAGTACAGTGAGTCCAGAATACGAACAAACTGGCAGAAAGAAGAAATAACACGAGGAATGTTACAGGAATTAAAAATGACCTCATATTAAACACTCATAAATGCCTGTTTAAAGAGAAAGTTGTATTAATCTCAGTGGGCAGCTCTCAGTGCCTCTTTTGCTAACGAGCAGAGCGCCTCTGTCCAAACTACAGACATACAGTAGCATATAAGGTGTTAATAGGTCCTTGATGTACTTCAGAGCAAGGCTATTTAATTCTCTAAAGAAATGAATAAAAATTTTAAATCAATATAGAATTTAACAGGCAGTCAGTGGGAATGTGCCAGCACTGGAGTAACGTGTTCATATTTCTTAGAACCAGTTCAAAACCTGGGCAGCAGAGTTTTGAATCAGTTATGAGAGCTCAGACTGATGATGCTGATAAAAACTATAAAACATTAAATGCGTGCATGACAGTTGAAAAGGAGATGGCTGGATGACATTTTCAACTTGTGCACCAATACAGAGGTTAGTGCCAGAAACAACTTTAAATACATCCCCTCACAGTTACTGTGTTTTCCTCTTTAATATATTTTCTCATGCAGTGTGATTGCAGGCTGTGCGAGTGTCATTACATGCATGTTACTTTTATAAGCCTTGTTTCATTACTGAAAAGTACTGCAGTGCGGCTGTGCTGTGTTAACAGTCTTTCATTCACTGTGATAGAGAGTGACAGTATTGCAGTGAGCAGATTTTCAGTGACTTTGCTCCGAGTGTGTTAGTGAAAAGCAGTAGATAACAGCAAAATCTTTCTGCAACTTGCTGAAAGTTGCCATCAAAATGATCCACCTGCAACAGACATTTTGCGAATTTCGTGCGTGACCAGGGCTCCAAATACACCCCAAAAAAAGAACCCCAAAATGCATCTTTCAGCTTTTTCTTGACAATTTTAAAGCTATGCATGAATGTAAGCGTAGTGTTACGCTTAGGTGATCAGCAAATTGGGTGCCAACCCTGTTGCCTATTATCAATACAGTATAGAGGTAGAAAAATTGTCTGTGGGACATTTATGTTCAGTGGCAATAATATTAGGAAATATAACTGTCCTTTCTGTGATAATGTAGTCATTTGTGCCAAAGAATACACTATGTATATGAACAAAGATATATTTTCCCATCTTCTTTTCTCTTAATTCTACAAATGAATATGTTAATGATTTGTTCCTCCCAATCTTTTTTGAATGAAACATTTTGTTTTGTCGTAGTAATCCTCTCCGTGCATGTATCTCTCTCTGCCTTGCGCTGTCTCACCCTTTCAGGCCCCCCTATCATCTCCAGTGATCCAGTTCAGTATGCCGTCAGAGGGGAGAGAGGAGAGATCAAGTGTTACATCGCCAGCACCCCCCCACCTGATAAGATTGTAAGTCCATCTTTGGAAGTTGTAATCTGCTGCAGGGGTGCTTGACCTTTTTCAGATTGCATCTGCCTCAGACGGAATCGCGATCGCGATGCCTTGTCCACCCCGAAAACAAAATGATTTTTACTTTCTCTCCCTTCAGCCTGTGTCACTGGCTGAAAGACCGACACAAGCGACCGTTCTCCAATGAGTGCGCGAGAACAATCTGTTCCCCCTCTATGTGGAAGGTGTGACTCATCAAAAACAGCTGCTATAGTGTTTGGCTGAAAAGAAAGAGGACACACACGCACACACAAAACATGCACATGATCCAGTGAGATATCGGCGTGCAGCAGATAAGGTTCGGCTTCGATTATCACCGCACGGTGAACACTTTAAATCTTTTTATTAAAGAGTAAAAGTAATCAAATAGTTGAAACCCCCAGATCCCTTTAATGCCCAAAATTTTATCATCTGATCCAGCTAAACTTTTTCACACAGCCAAATGTGTTTGCTATTTTTCCTACATATCAATGTACAACAGACAGGTATTAAATTGACTGTCAACTTCACACCATCACAAAATAGCTCCCATATATTTTCCTATTATTGACAAAGCTTTTCCTACAAGCCTTTAAATGTCACTGCTCAGGTTTTGTAGGACACTCAAATTACCCCTATTTCACCAATGAAGTGCACTGGTCCTGGTCAGTCAGTGGATCTACATATATGCAGTTTGGTCACAACTTTTAGCACATCTTTAGCTGTTACAAATAACTGAGACTGATGGGATCCAATGCAGTTATCCATTTTGTATTTAATGACACTGAAGACTCAAACACGTGGAAAAATTAATATTATAATAGAAAATAAACCAATAAAAGTTAAAGTTTCTTTAAATGAATCATCTCCTTCGACTCCTCCACTATCTCTCAGGGATGCAGTGATGCGCGTACCTCTATCTGGGAATCGATTGTAAACATGACACGTTTCACAGTGATGGAATAAATCACATTACAAAGATTTATTTGACTACCTTTACTTACACCTGGATCACTCAGAGTATTGCTTGTAATTACGGAAAATTAATTAACTAGTAAATAACTCGTAATTAATAAAAAAAAAAAAAGCAGAAGTAGGGCTAAGGAATTTTTTTTGGTGGGGGAGGGGGATAGTGGTTATCCAGTTCAAGACTCCCTATACTGTGTGGTATTCACTATATATGAATACAAAGCACTATATATATATATATATATAAGTCAATGATTTCAAGCTTGCATTTTGTAAAATTTAGTCCCTTTTACCGACATTTACTCACAACCTGCTCAAATAAGACTGGACTACCTACAGACTACAGAAGCTTCTGTCGTCAAGTTTCACGCGCCTTGCTTAATGATTCTGTATATTCATATGCAGATATTATATCGTGACCCCTCACATCTATCATCACTTGGAGGTGGATATTACCTGATTGAAAGGTTAGAGATGTTTGTCTGCTGAAAGATTTCAATCTTGTAACAGTGAATTAACTTTTTTTTCCCCCCTCAATCTGGTTTCATCCAGTTGCCCTTGACTAAGGCATTACACAACCCACACCTCCTCCAGTGCTGTGTGTGGGTTAAAGGTCTTTCATTTTATCAAAGACTGGCTCAATTTTCTTTTAAAATGCCATCAGTATGACTTGAAAAATGCAATAATCACATCAAATTCAAACCAACATATCAAGACAACCAAAATCCAGACCCTCCCCAATTCAGCAAGAATTAAACTGGCCCCCCACAACTCAGTTCAGTAATCCATGAGCACCATCAATTCTTTTAAAAGAAAGCTTTCACTAAGATTGCCTTTCCAGAAAACTGCCATTGAGTATCTGCCTGAACTTGCCATACCAGCAGCTGCGTGTGCTGTTTTTCTCCTAAAGTCACTGAGAGCAATGCCTGACCAAACTCTAATTTAATTTAAAGTTATATAAGTTAAAATATAAACGGTATGGTATTTCATATAAAATTTCAAAGAACACAACTGCCCGTACGCACTCATATCACAAAAAGAAGCAAAAAGAACGGAAATAAATCCACTTATGCCATTTGAGTTTGAAGGCTGGAATGAGTGAGAGAGAGCGTGTGGGGGTGAAGTAGATCCAAATGAGAAGGAGAGAGATGGAGGGAGAGTAAAATTTTGTACCTTTCAGCGTCAATTATCCAATTGTGCAGTGCCGACATGACAGAAATCAGAGCTTTTAGAAAGCTTCAGCCCCCTGCTGCATTGGCAGAGAGCTCAGAGCGTATAATGTGATATGACATTATAGTCTAGGCTTAATGCAGAGACACAGGGACTCATAAAATATGAAGTACGATGCTGTGTGTGTGAGAGTGTGAGTGTGGGCAATGTGTGTGTGTTTCCATAATGAAAGCAATGAGAGATTGAGAAAGAGGGATGGAAATACAGACAAAGGTGGTGCAACATAATTATTGTGAAGAAGAGCGATTGAGAAAAAAACGATAGATTTGGTAGCCGGGAAAAGAAGCGTTATGCAAGACAGTCCCTGACTGAGTCTTTAATGACATCTGCTTTTTTAGTTTTTCAAGCCAGGTTAAGAGGCACATTAGCCCAACATTTGGGTGTATGTATATTTGATATTGTCATGCTCCATTTTTAATACCGCCGAAATTCTACCTCAGCAGATTTTTAAGTAGAAAAACCTGCTGGAGTTTTTAATCGCTCATGTTCCCTTGCTGCGCTGTGTGTGCGCGTCTGTTCTGTTTATGCAGAATTATTTCCTCACCCAGCCGGAAAAGTTGGTGAACACATTTTAATTAGGGAATACCGCACCAGTCGCCAAGGTGTGAAAATATAATTTGTCTTTCTTAAAATGTATTTTCTGCCCAAACTCGCTTAACCCATCTTAAGACCTGCCCATCTGTTTGACGCTTGTGTGTGTGTGTGTGCGCGCGCGCGCGTGTGTGGGTTTATGTCCGCGTGTGAGGAAAAAGTGAAATCAGCATTATTGATCCCTGAGGTTAAACTCGATGATTGCAGCAGCAAATGGTGGAGTTTAGATAAAAATCAAACAAATTAAAGATACTGGAGATTAGATCTTCATCACATTAATACAGAACTTCTATCTGCTTGGAGGAGCTGTGCTGATTAGGCACAGATTTATAAATTTGCAGATATATCGAGCCTTTAATCTTAACTCAATCTAAGACTGAAGTACACTTGCTCTGCTTTTTAAGAGGCTTTTGAACAAACAGAAAAAAATGCAAAAGCCAGTGCTCACTGCGCTCACTGCAGATTGTTTTACTTGCATCTAAAAATGTATTTTAGCAGCCTTGGCCTCCTTTCTGGCAGATTGTCCAGGTTTAGAAGTCAGACCTTTGGTGTCGTTGATGCAGGTTTGGGCGTGGAAGGAGAACGTGTGGGAAAAGGAGAAAGGAACCCTAATGGAGAGGTACACTGTGGAGCAGAGTAAACCTCCGTCTCAAGGCGGGGCTGTTCTCTCCACCCTCACCATCAACAATGTCATGGAGTCTGACTTCCACTCCCCATACAACTGTACTGCCTGGAACTCCTTCGGACCTGGCACCATGATTATCACGCTGGAGGAGAAAGGTATGGAGATCAGTTGAACATCATCCTGAATACACACATACACCGGTTACAGAAGATAAACCAGCTACTTCTAAAGTAGCCTTTCTTGCTAATATCAATTCAAATATGCTTTTTTATTTTAATTTTGTTGCATGTAATGGCATAAGATGCACTGTTGTAGTTAGGCTGGGGTAAATAAAATAATGTGATAGTTTTTTTGAGCACTTGTCCTATTTTAAAGCATTGTTAGAGTACTTTTTTTTTCTTGGAGTAATTGATTAGTAATTAGAATGAACATATTTATTGTATACATCAAGTATGTATCTGGAAGTATGTACCTGGTTTTCATGAGCTGCTTGAATACATGGATACTCATTTTCATGCTATAGTGTTGCTTGGTTACAGCACTGTGGAAAGATACATATATAAGGCAAAAAGCATAAAGGAATACAAAGATTACATGTAGCAAACATGGATGCTAACATTGCACAGGCTTTTCCCATAAGAAGCCTTTTGCAAACACAAAATATGTCAGATCCTGTTTTAGAAAAGACCATCATTCACTAATTGCTGTTAAATTTATGAGTTGTACAGTTTCCATTGTGGTTTGCAGTTTTTATGTAACTTTATGCACAAAATTCCTAAATGTTTTAAAAATTGGCTTTGTAAACAGTCTATTAGGAAGGAATTAAATTAATTTATTAGGTATTAAATACCCTGAAAACAAACTTTCTGGTTGAGCTTCTCGTCACAGGATTTTGGATCTCTTCATTTCTAGGTGCTCCTCACTCATCTATATGTGGGGCCCAATTGAAAAGGAGGCGATATCACGTACCTTCATCTACCAATCAAAATGAAGAAATTTGATTCAAAGCGTGATCACAGTTGTGCTTTGTCATTTATCTTGTGATTAACTTAAACAGCTGAGTTTTTAGGTCCTGAGTTTATTTACAGGAAAAATAAAATCTGGAGGGGAACTTAATGTCCCTGAAGATGATGTTCTTCTCTTTGTTACAAGCTCAAATGCCCTTGAACAAGATTATTAAGCCGTTGCCTCAGCCGGAGAACAGATAGATAGTGTTGTTAGTCCATTCTGGATGGTTTCATATTTTATTACGGGAGCTTGGTATGCCACATTACATTGAGAAAATGGCTTCTCCATGCTCTGTCAAACTGTTATTGTTTCAACTGTCAGATTTTGCTGGCTTCAGAAAATCTCCCAAAACATCTTTGAAAGAGAGAGAAGCAGACAGAGCTTAGATTTTTTCCCTTCACATGTTCACTTAAAGCATTTCATTCCTTGTCTGACTAGTGTGCCTTATCAACAGAACCAGCCCTCAGAGATTCAACATTAAGCTAGAACACCAGAGGATTTGTGCTTAAACGACGCTGCATCCATTCAGGTTTCTCTGACAATGAGGCAGCAGCTGTCCCTCAACCCTGTACCCTTTTTCCGCATGTGTTTGTTTCAGATATTGTTCCAGTGGGAATTATCGCTGGTGGTACGGTGGGCTCCTCCATTCTGCTGCTTATGTTCCTACTGGCGCTCGCCTTCTTCCTGTACCGCCAACGCAAAGGCAGTGAGTGCACACAGTCGCTCTCTAATGTGTTTGTGTAGGGGCACACACACACACACACACACACACACACACACACACACACACACACACACACACACACACACACACACTGTATGTGTCTATCAGTCTTTATTCCATCCACTCTCCCTAACTGTCATTCTGCTTTTCTTAGAAAAAAGGGGACACATGCCAGCCATAAAGGAAGCGATATTAATGAATATTCATATAATATGGCAAACTGCCTTCAGACGCCTACTGTACATTTCCCTTTTAATTCTTCTGACTTATATTTATAAGCTGCTTCTACACTAGATAAAGTACATAAACAACGGAGCAGGAAACAAGAGCATTCAGAGGTGAATAATATTTAAATGATGAATTCCTGTATGTTACTTCTACAGCCTGCAGCAATCCAATTAGTATTTACGAACACAAACCACGCTCCTGTTAAACAGAGAGCTAAAAACATGCGGTGTCTTTTAGTTGTTTAATTTTGAGCTGCTCCATCTCAAATAAAGAATTGGGAAAGACAGTGAAGGTGACTGGCAGAGTCCCCAGAGGGATTTTCCTGTGGATAAAAGTATGTGTTTTTTCTGGTTCAGAGCTGATAACACCTCTACAGAAAAGACACCATTTGGAAATAGGAACTCAAACAAACATCTTTGTGGCTCCAGATAAACAGCCTTTCATTTGTTGTCTACGATGCAGCTCAACACTTCACAGATTTAAATCTTTACTTTTAAGCTTTCTGGATGTGGAAGTGAGTTGTTTGCGCTGACAAATATTGACTGCCTTGTGACGGAAGCATGTTCAGTTGAGCATTTTAGGTTGCACAAGACGACATAGAAATATACTGTTTTATTACCCTAACATTGGCATGTTTACAGTGATACCTAAGATGGTCTTATCCCAGATAATTAAAGCCCTTTAAACACAGTAAATATTTAATATCAGCAGATGCATATTTTTGCTCCTTAGCAGACATACTGTATGTGACAGATAACTTATGCATTTTTGTTTGCTGTTTTTCAGCAAGTTTTCTCAAGAACTACCAAGTTGAATTTCACAAAATTTGGTGGAGAGGTGGATAATGACCAAAAAAACCCCAAACAACTTAGGGAAACTTAGGGAAAATCTTTCTTTCTTTCTTTGTCATTGCTACATTGTGTATGATTTCAGCATGAAAAAGTCCAGTGATATCCTTGCTTGCACAGTTAGGTCCAAAGGTTATTTTTGTCACTTTGTCTCTGTACACCATCATTATGGATTTTAAATCAAACAATCAAGATTTATGCAGACCTTCAGCTTTTAATTCCAGGGGTTTAACAAAAATATTGCATTAACTGTTTAGGTATTGCAGCCATTTTTATACATATTTACTGAGTCCTAATTTAACAGTGCAATAGATGCTGGGAGGAATGAGAGCTTATAGCAGTTTGTTTTGCAGCTGCTTTCTCTATAACATCTCCCTGAGGGTAATAACTCATATTCTGGAAAAATGATATGGGATGGTTCATTAACAAGTTCATGAGCCTGATGAACAACTATTTTCTTGTATTTCGATCGGAGAGACTGGTGCTCTTTGTTTCCTAGTAGGCGTATCACTGTTAAAGTCTACAATCAAGAGACGCCCTAATGAGAGGTTTACAAGAAGGTGCAAACTCCTGGTTACACTGAAGAACAGGAGCCTGGATAGTTCTGAAAAAAAAATCTTTGGATAGATTAACCAGAGTGTTGGAAACAGAAATATATGGAGAAATGGAGAAACAGCACATAATCAGAAGCATCCCACATCATCTATTGGAGGTAATGCTATAGCATGGACATGTATGGCTGCCAGTGGAAGCGGGCCGCTAGTGTTTATTGATTATGTGACTGCTGATAGAAGTAGCAGGATGAATTTTGAAGTGTACAGGACTACACTCTGTGCTCAGATTCAGCCAAATGCTGCAAAACTGATCAGACCGTGCTTCAGAGTGCAAATGGAAAATGAGCCAAAGCACACTGCAAAATCAACCCCAGAGTTTCTCAAGGTAAAGAAATGGGACAGTCTTCAGTGGCCAAGTCAGCCACCTGATTTCAAACTAAAAAAACACTAAACACTAAAAAAAATGGATGCAGAATGATCCACAAACAGAGCAGCATCTGAAGACTGGAGTGGCTGTTTTAAAGGCCTAGCAGCGCATCTCAAGGGAGGAAACACAGTTTTTGGTGATATCCATGGGTTGTACATGTCAGGAAGTCATTGACTACAAAAAAAAGAAAAAAAAAAACAAGTCTCATTGTCCAAAACGTGTTATATTTCCCTGAATCCAGACCTAATACAAAACAGCCTGGTGCAAACTTATCAAACCTAACCAAAATAATAGTGTAATATTTAATGAGAATCAAAATATATAAACAAACAAACACCCCAAACAAAAACTCTATCTACTCAAGTCATTTATTTTTTTACTGTTCATTCCAAAGCAAGAGCAGCTGAGCCAAAGTGCAAAGTTCAGTCAGAGCAGCTTAACAACCCAAGCATACCAAGATACACAGACTATGTAAGAATATGCAAAGATGATGACCGCATAAACATGACAGAAAATGAACAAAAAGAAAATACATTAAAAGCATTCTAAAAGGTGTATTAATGCATAAACACTATTCAAATCTCAGTGAAAACACCTACCTTTGGAAATGTAATAGTACCGATAAATGAATGAATGAATAAGAATGAGCCAACATCAGACAGACCTAAAAGTAAAGGACAAGAGGTGGTTAAAACTAACAAGTTAGCATATAAAAGACAATAAAACAAATAATAAATCATCCATGGCTGGACAGGCAGAGAGATCTGCAGAAAAATATTAATCTTTTTCAAAAAGTTTAATCAAAACAATTCCTGATAAGGAAATTATTACCCAAGTAGTGTGGACATCTTCTTTCACTGTTATGTCCTCATGAGTTCAAGTCTTTATATTTTTCTTTGTTTGAAGGCTGTCAGTGTGCCAAGAAAAATAATGGAGCAGAGAAGCTGAACAAATAAACAAAATACAGTGTTGCAGTTTTTCTTTGTTGCTACTTTTCTAACTAGACTGAAAAAGAAGTCAATCATTTATCTCAGCATTAACCCACAATATAACCAGTGGTTGTGTTTTCTTCCAGGTCGTAGGGGTGTCACCCTTGGTAAACCAGACATCAAGGTAGAGACAGTGAACAAAGAGACGCACAGCCTGGAGGAGGAGGCGGCCAACGTCTCCACAGCAACCCGGATGGTCAAGGCCATGTACTCCGTGAGTAGACTCCCATCTGAGTCACCGGGGGCCGTGGAGAGGAGGCGCATGGGTCAATGGCCTTAAACGTACAGATACACTGACACTAAAGGCGACTTGGCAGGAGAGGCACACACAAACATTCTCAAGTACACACACTCACACTGTGGGAACAAAGACACATGCACAAGGCCTCAAATACACACTGAAGTACACAAACCCATAAAAAGACATCAGAATACATGCACACACACACTTGACGCTAAATCGATAAAGCACAGTGAAGTATGTATGCACACACATGTATGAGGAGAAACAAACAAGGCCAAGAAAACACATTCATTCACAGATACAACAAAAGACAAGCTCGAAAAAACGTGTTTTTTCCCCTCACTGCACACATATTTGCGCACATGAAAAACACAAAAATAATGGACACCAACACATATACAGATATACACACTCACTTTAACATTGTGTTCCTTTTAGAGAAGAATTCAACCCCGGAAGTCCTGGAGAATCTAATCGACGCGGCTCCTTTGACGCGGTTTTAAACCTCGGGCAAACACCTTTTTCTCCAACAACTAAACGTTTCTCGTCTTCCGCTCTCTTGGGATTCAAAACCTGAAACTCTGTTTTCCTCTCCCCTCCTCTCTTCCTCCTCCTTTCCTTTCTCACCCTCCCTCTTTCCGTGTGTGTGTTTCGTTGTTTGATGGTTTAGTTTCTGCCCTCTGTTTCCCTCTCTCCCTCCACTCAGCCATTCAAAGACGACATGGACCTGAAGCAGGACGTCAGAAGCGGAGAGCGACACCCGGGAGGAGTACGAGCTCAAGGTGAGATGAGTCAGAAGATATTTTGGCATGCTAACACTGGATGGAAAAAAAATCAACACTTATCTACAGCATCTTTGGACATTTGGCATGGCGCATGAGATTTGTGATCATGTACGTCAGTGCCTGCTGCACTTTTTCTTCAGGTCCAGCATTTACATCACAGTTAAAAGCTACTTTTTTTGTAATGACACCTTTTTTCAGCATGAGTGACTCTGTCCTCACCTGTCCTGGTATAGGGACCTCCCACTATCTGTATCTGGATTCAGTTATAGAGTCAGGATTCTGCATTTTCAGGCAACATGACGCTGCTGTGGCTGCAACACTGCATAGTTTTCACTTGTCTAGACTAAATATAAGTAAATAGAATAAACAGAACCAAAGATGTTTAGCATAAACATGCTGTGAGGATTTCTTTATTCACGATAATCAGGTGGTCAAATTTAATGTTAAAATTTTGATTAAGAGTTGATAATTTTAAACATAGCTGTTCACAGATTACTGTACACAATTGAGCAAGCAATGAGGATTTCAGCAATGAGAGAATTTGCTGTACAGCGTAAGCAGTCTTTACACTGTCCTGTATATTAGTCTTTTTTTGGCATAGTCAACTGGTTGTGGACACGGCAGATGGTGGTTGCTTAGAGGAATTTATATTGATTTCACTGGTAGACGAAAAGCGGTGCAAATTCAGAGAAGAAGAGTCAAAAAGTCAAAAACATTGCTTTGAATTTAGCCCACACTGCCAAAGGCAAAGAGCCTGTGGAGATGTGGAAAGCTCTTTGTAAACAGTCCTAGCCTTGATGCGCTTAAATTGTCCCTTCAACTTTGTCAGAAAATAAAAAATATAACAGGTCACTGGGTCTAATCCCATTTGTAATTATTAAAGTTCTGACAATACTGAAAGTAGCTGTAAATGAAGACCATCTTTCTCAGTAAAATTTTGCATTTAATAATGAAACTCCATGTAAACATGTAACTAGTCCTTTCAAAACACACACACTGTGTGCTGCATCACTTGCATATCATTACATTTTTGTACACAGCATGAATTAACGGCACATCACCATCATCACAATGATAATTAGGATAATAAATAAATTTGTATTTTTACTTTATTATACACTTTACATTATACGTTCTTTTGATTTGTTTTTTTTTTTGTTTTTTTTGGCAGCAGTATATTAACACCATAATAAGGTAAAAAT
The DNA here is from genome assembly GCF_007364275.1 of Archocentrus centrarchus. Lineage (NCBI taxonomy): Eukaryota > Metazoa > Chordata > Actinopteri > Cichliformes > Cichlidae > Archocentrus > Archocentrus centrarchus. Next base: position 27,693,286 of record NC_044362.1, on the reverse strand, counting down.
ATTCACCACTTGCTTAGAATACTAGCTCTTTAGTAGTCAAGCAGTTTCAGCTGCTTTGGTGTAATGAAAATTAGAGGTAACAATGAGACAACCCCCCCCAATACAGGAATGCTTTTACAGGTGGAGGCCACTGACCCTTTTCCCTCCTCATCTTTTCTGACAGTTTTTTCCACTAGTTTTGATTCTGGCTGGGGTCAGTGTCACTACTGGTAGCATGAGGCTATACCTGGACCCTACAGAGGTTACACAGGTAGTTTCAGCTCCTCCAGGATGGCACATTCAATACTAGGGTTTAATATTTTTCCGAAAATGACATGAATCAGAATCAGAATCAGAATCAGAAGGTTTTTATTGCCATATGGGTGAACAGGTTCACAGCATTAGGAAATTGCTGCGGTACTTCGTGCTTACAGAAAAAAAACAAATAAGTATAAAAAACTATAAGACAATATACAAGTATACAAATTGCAAATATACAGAGATATTAGTGCTATAACTATAACACAATATTACAAAATTACAAAATATACGTGCCAGAGACTAATTAAAAGATAAAAGAATGCAAACTATATTCCACTAATATGTACATCAGTGCAATCAGACAGGTGCATCAAATCCCGGGAAAAAGTTTATTTATTTATTTATTTATTTATTTTAATTAGGCCTTCTGTAGCCTGTGTCGGCCTTAACCTATTGTGATATTGTAGATGTAGCTTTCCAGCTATGTCCTGTTATGCCCAGTAGGGGGCAACGTCGGCTTGATTACGCAATAAAACCTACATCTCGACATTCGAGTGCTCGAGCTATGCGTGTTGTATCGTTCCTCAACACTCCCTTAACAAATATAATTAGAATATTCCTCCATTGTACATGGAAATATACCAAGATATTTTACAACTGCTGGTGCAAAACAATACGGTTCATCTCCACAGCATTGATAAAGGCTCAGCCACGCTGTCGTGGCGACATCTGTTTGGCTATATCTCCACCAGTGGAACGGCTGTAATAGTCATTGAAAAGTTAACTACCGTACTACACTATAATATGACATAACACAGGGCCTTGAGTAATGCACTACGACTTGGTCATTGCCATTCTGGCAACAGCAAATTTATAACACCGTGTCTGAGGGTTAAAGTAGGTTCGCTGTGAATCGTCTATTGAAAAACTGGCCAATCCTTATAGCCTAAAAAATATACATTTTACTCAACTCCATTTAAAAGCGAAATATGTTAAAGCAATCTATTTCATGATAATTTCTTCACACATTAGGCCCGTATCCTAATTCACGATTGTTAGTAAGCGGCTGCAAACGAGGAAAGAAACACTCGAAGTTAAAACAGATATTTCTTTATTGTTCAGGCAGGCATATTTTTATAGGCTATATAATGCAGCTATAACAATATATAATATAAAATTATATAATACAAAATACCTTAGGGTAAACACATTACCTACGATTTCAACAAATTAAAGAGGAAAAAAGTACAACTGTGTAATACCTCTATTAAAACGCTTGAGATGAAGGCTGAAGCTAAACGGAGGCTGAACGTGCCTGAAATGAAGAGTAATGCTTTTTGCATTAAATGAACCCTTCTCTCAATATTTCCTTAAATTTAACATTCTGAAGCTTTCTTTTCTTCTGAAAGTCAAATCGAAGCGCGCGACTTTTTCCCGGTTTCCCGTCTAACGGTTTCCGGAAACGGAAATGGTTCTGATCGCATTTCCCGGGAATCCCGGATCCCGGGATTAAACCTAATCAATACGTGCCATTGCCAGAAGTTTGGTGTGTCTCCCAGCACAGTCTCATGTCTTAAGGAGGCAGGCAGTTACTTTAGGAGAGCTGGACAGTCGTTAATCTATCAGCAGGACCAGTATCTGTTCTTCATTCAGGGGGGAACAGGATGAGCACTGCTGGCACAAATAAAATTATACAAATACAAAATGACCTCCAGCAGGCCACTGTGTGAATGTCTCTGACCAAACAATCAGACCCAGACTTCCTGAGAGCAGGTTCACCCTGAACACATATGAGCACATGTGTTGAAAGGGTCTGCACTTGGACCCACTGTCAAACCCTATGGTCCTGGTCCTCCCGGTGCACAATAATGTGGCGACAGTATGCAAGCCATTCCTGGAAGAGAAAGAACTGATACCATTGACTGGCCCCCACGCTCACTACTGACCTAAATCCAATAGAACCCCTCTGGGACATGTTGTTGTTTCAGTCCTATCTGACACCGGCCAGGTTGCAGACTGTCCGGCACCTCAGTGATGCCTTGGTCCAGATCTGGGTGGAGATTCCCCAGGACACACATCATCCGTCATCTCGTTAGGAGCATATCCCGATGTTGTCAGCATGGATACAAAAGCATGTGGGGGCCTCACAAACTACTGAGTGCCATTTTAAGTTGCTGCAATGAAATTTAGGCAAAATGGACTAGCCTAGGCTGCAAAGCAGCCACTGATTTTTTTACATTTGATGTTTGGGGTGTCTTTGAATTCAGCCTCTGTATGTTGATATTTTTCAATTCCATCAAACGATGTAGCATCCTTTCATTCCTAACACATTACCCAGTCCAGCATGATTTTTTTCTCCCATTGAGATCTGATGTGGTAAAGTTTCAAGTGTTCTTTATTTTTGGAGCAGTATTATATATATATATATATATATATATATATATATATATATATATATATATGGTATGTCGGAGTGAGTGGTTATTGTTACATTTGACACTACAATAGAAATATTAGGATTTACTGAAAGATGAACATTCTCTTTTCTGATCACAGGATCCAACCAACGGCTACTACAATGTCCGTGCCACCACCCACGATGAGGCGCGCCCCCAGTCCCGTGTTGTCCACTACCAGGGAGAGTTTCGCTCTCCAAACCCAACCAGCGGACCAGCAGGAGCCACTTCCAGTGGACCCCCAGCTTCTGCCAGCGGCGCCGTTCCCCCTAGCGCAGTGCCAGGTTCAAGAGCAGGCTGCTACGACCCCCGTCCACCTTCCAGGATGTCCCATGCTACCTATGCCCAATTTAACACCTTCTCCAGGGCAGCACAAAGCCAGCAAGCCCCTGCTAATCCAGCTCTTCAGTCACCTGGAGATTACCCTGGAGACTGCGGTCTGCTGGACAGCACCACCCAACTGGCTTATGACAACTACGGATACCCTTCCCAGTATCCCAGCTACCGCATGGGCTTTGCTCCACCCATAGAGGAAGGGCCAGCCTATGAGATGTACCCAACAGGACAAGGGACAGGACCAGGTCCAGGTCCAGGTCCAGGTCCAGGTCCAGGTCCAGGTCCAGGCCCAGGGCCAGGGCCAGGGCCAGGGCCAGGGCCAGGGCCAGGGCCAGGGCCAGGGCCAGGACAGCAAAGTCCCGAAACTGGACTGGGAAAGTATGGAAGCTCCACTCGCTTCTCATACTCATCTCCACCCTCTGACTATTCCCACAGACACACAACGGATGCAGACTCATGTGTGAGAAAGTGATACACATGCTTTTGGACTTGCTTTTTGCAGCAGCAGTATGTATTACACATAAACACAAAAAAAAAAAATCTTTGAAATTTCAAAGATCTTTGAGATTCCCACTTGTCTGTACATTAACATCTAAGAATCTGTTTTCCGTTTTCATCCCAGCCACTGCATGGTATTCGGCTAATTTTGTGAGTTCATTAAACACCCAGCAGTTAGCAGCATTGCATATGATACGGTTCACAGCAATACATACAACACATGCACAGTGATATTCATAAACATTTAAGAAGATCTTCTGTCTGCAATGTTTATGCTCCAATAAAAATAACAGCGAGAGCCACAATCAAGAGAAAACAGACAAAAAAAAAGACAAGAAGAGCACTTTGAAGACACGACGAAGAAGAGGAGCTTAGGATCCTTTCTCTTCCAGCAATTCTCATCTTGCTCTTGGACTGTTTCCCTCCATCACACGGTCCTGCCGCCCCATCTCTGTAAATAAGCGCACATGGAGATTAGGGTCATTTTAAAGTTGTTTCCTTGTACAAAAATATAGATTGTGATGCAGTACTGTGACCTACAGCAAACCCCTCTGCTAGTCACACTTTTCACATTTAGTGACTCTAACATATTGCAGAACACACACATGCAAACACAGACATGCACACAGATCTTTACAAACCTATTTGTTTCTATGTATTGCATCAATGGGGCAGCTTGGACTACGACTATATGTGGCACTTTTTGACTCCCCTTCCTCACTAACACTCGCCCAATGGCCATTTCTTACAAGATCTACCTTGATTTAATTGGGACAAAGCTTCTTAAGGTGAGTGACCAGAGTGCCAATGCTTATGTGCCAACACATACAAACTATTAAGATGTGTCTTCTTTTGTAAAGCGTGGACAATGACAATGCTCTGGTTGACGAGATTTTGTACATGCCACATCTAAGATGACCGGAGCAGTAGCAAGTGTCTCTATGCTCCTTCCCATCCCCCATCGTTCATTTTTATTATCATGATACATTTCACTCAAGGTCAATGCTACAAACAGGTTTTTTGTGAAAGCGCTTTTTCATTAAATGAATTTCTGCAATTTGTACAAAAAGATACCTCCCCTATCCTCAAGTGTCGATAACGTATGTGTTTCTATCACTTGCACAGTAGAATAGATTTTTTTTCCATATTTATACGGAACGGAATTGAAAAAAAAAAATGGCATTCAGAAACATTTTATAATATTTTTATAAGGAGTTGCGGACCAAAGGTTCAGCGTTTTGGGTGACACTTTTTAATGTGTATGTGGCATCGTAGTGGAGATGTTCCTTTAAAAAGAGATGGATGGTGTTTTTAAAGTGGATGTTGTAGATTTAAATTAGAAAAACATGAAGAGCTTCACTTCAGAATGATGAATATCCGGCAAAGGCTAATCTGTTTGATGGATATCTTTGTTTGGAGTGAAGCTCTTTCTTTGACTTCCAGTCTTCTGACTGGACTGCCTTTTTCAAACAGTGACGACATTCAATTGATGGATGGAGAAGAAACAGCCGCTCGGTTTGAGCTGCGCTGCAAACATTGTGAGCAACGAGAAGGTTCAAACATATCAAAGTGAAAGGACAGAGGGTTCTATCTAGCTCATATGGTACTTTGTACATTTAAAGTATGTTTAAGTATGCTGGTTTCCTTACTGCAACAGATATTTGGTGGTATGTTATGTCCAAGATTTTTCCATTATGCTGTGTTTTGGTGCGTGTGATTGGCCTTTAACCCCCCCGGGTTATGATTAGCATTTAAAACGTTGCTCCTATAAGGTGTCATTGAATAGCAGTTGGGAAATTTGCCATGAATATCCCCCTGAAACTGTTAAAGTTTGCACACTCAGCTTTGTTACTGAGATTTTGCTGGACTGATTCATAAGTTCAAAATTTCCAGACATTTGTTGATTAGATGCGACGTTGGCAGCATCATCAGTCTTCACTATATACTGACCTTTAGGTTATAAGGGTCCACAGCTAATCTGGATTTTTCTACTTTTATTGTTCACAGAACAATATGACAGTGCACATTTTAGCATCTCCTGGGAATTTTACCTTTTCCTGAGAACACATACTGCACTGTGTGTGCTTTACTGGACAGACACAGCTAAGGGAGGCTGAAAGCAATAAAGGTTCACCCACTTGTGTCTTTATTCTACAGTTAAAACTGAGAACAGATAATAGTGGTGTTTTAAAAATAAGACCCCAGGCTGCAAAGGGAAGCCAGAAATCTCAGCACCTCCAGAGGTAATCATTGAGTGTATCAGCCACCCTATCAGCCCCTCTCGGTATATTATGGTAATTGTGTGCTAAGGGGCTGTAAAAAATGTATTTATTGCCTCTGTTTTGAATAAACACGGAAATGAAACCACAGACACACCGTTTCTGATTAGAACATCAGCTTGAACCTTGTAGCTCCAAGGTCACTATATAAACCTTTTCGGAGAAAAGAATGGCAGATGGAGCAGCCTTTTAAATTTATATGGTTATCACAGCCTTGGTATTGCATACTATTACCTCTTTACAACCTTTTTTTTTTTTTACAGAGTTGTAGCTGTGCAGTATTTTGCATCTGACTTGCAATGTCATTACGACCTTGTGTAGAAGGAGTACTTTTGACACAGAGGAGGTACTGAGGCCAACAAATACATGGCCGGGCCATCCAGGTACTTAGTTTTTACCTCTTTACTGTTTACGGTTTGTTGACAGTGGGAACATATGAATATGTAAAAGACACCACAGATGCCAAAAATGCAGAACATGTGTTTAGATTTGGTTCAGCAATGAAAAAAATGTGTGATTTGGAAGGGAATGTGGAGGTGTTTACTCCACTAGGTTGTTATTTTATGTCCTTTTCCCCTTTTCTCCATATGTACCTCTCACTGCGACGTGTGCTGATACTCTTTGCTCTACTCTCTCCCCTGTGTCATATTAATAACCACCTACAAGCTTCCAAATTTAGAGGATGAACCTGTCTTTTCATGGAAAAAAAAAATCATCACATCATTGCAAACCTATCATAGCTTTCTTCCAAGATTACAGCGTATGGGGTCGGTATATCTATCTAGCTTGCATAAATGTTTGTATGTCGAGTGTCTTTTTAGAGAATATATAGCTTCATGAGCTCATGACATTCATCCATTGTTAAATTATTTCATAATCATGTTTCTTTTCAAGGAAATCTGTATTTTAAATATTTTTTTTTGTATTACTTTCTAGTGATTCATCATTACCACTATATTTGACAGTGTGCGTATTAACTTTTAAAGACAGTATTTTATTTTATGTTGTATGCATCAGATAGATGGGTTCTAATTAATCAACCCAGTGGAAAGTGAGAAGGGTTTTGTGCATCTCTGGCCAAAAACGACTGCCCAGCCAGGCCACAAATAGCCAAAATTCTGTCTCAACTAGGCCAACACAGGCTAGATTCAGGCCAGACCCACAGCTAACTGCTCTGTTCCATGCTGTGCTGTGCTGTGACATCCCCGGCCAAGAGTGACTGAAGTGGCTCGGTGTCCATTTTTACCTTTTGGAGTTTCCAGTGAGTGCCAAAAGACTGTGCAAAAAAAAAAAAAAAAATGAACTGAGCAGAAAAACAAATGCAGCAGCCATTTGTGTTTATTGTGTTTATGTAAGCTCACATGTGGCAGTGTGTGTGCGCGCGAGGGAGTGTGAGTGTGTGCGCGCGTTTTGGCTACTTGCTACCCAAGCGTGTTCCCATGTCATTAGAAATATGTGGGGACCACTGGGCTTTAAAAATTAGGGTTTGACTGATATTTTCAGCAAATATCACAGATCAAACAGTCATGCTGTCACTTGCTGGTATGATGGAGATCACTCCTGACCACAGCTAGGCTACTCAAAAATGTTAAATTTAACAGTTAATATTCTTTTTAAATATTATTGCAGCCCCATTACTAAATCATGTTAGTGTAGGGTCATTACCTTCCAATATAAAGTGCCTGGAGGCAACTGTTTGTTGTGGTTTGGTGCTATATAAATAAATTGAACTGAATTGAATAGGTGTATGCTCTGCTATCCAGTTTCTAACAAACATGATTGATATGAGATCAAAATAGTACTGTATCCCAAGGTAATGTTTTAGTTTCTTTTTATTAACCTATAATAGTGCAGAAATTTTAATCACTGATGGCAGATTTAACTTTTTCTAATTTAAATCAAATGATTCAAATGAAAAACTATGAGAAATACACTTTCTATATTAAATAAAAATGACACAAAGGGACACAGTGGAGTATATTACAAAGAAAGTAACCCTGCCTCCCAAATGCATATTGGTTATTAATAAACTCAGTGTCACAGTACAATGTTACTGTCCATTAAAACCTTCTCCAAACAGTTAATCACAGCTCAGCATTCATGACTAGTCAGGCTGAGGTTGGAGAAGTACTCCGTATCCAAGTTTTGAGGATGGTCTTTTATATACAAAAAAAAAAGTGCAAGGTTTATTTACAAGTTAACTAATTAGAGCCACAAAGAGCCTTTCTACTTCCTATTAACCACACTGTACTCAGATCAGATGCAAGTCAACTAGAAGCTGTTCAAAAACTAGCCCTCAATGAATGGCACAGACATTATTTAAGAGATGGATGTAGCTTCCAGGTCTGACAAGTGAAATGAAAGCAGAGGAAGTCCTTAAACCTGCATTCTTTCTTCACCAGCAGGGGGTAACTCTGATATTTGGGGTGGGGACCAAAGTGTGACATCACAGCTGCTAAGATGTTTTATATTCAATCTATGATGAATAGCAGCAAATGGAGTCAATCAGTAAAAATAACGGTAGACAAAAAAGCCCAGTTTATTCTAGTGTTCACAGATATAATATCAATCATATGGCAGGACTGATCTACATTTGCTCATAAAACTTTATCATTCTGCTAATGCATGCTGATTGGCCCGTGAAGGATTTACAGCAGGACATCCTGACATTACAACAGCCTTTAGAAGTGCTGTTAAAACAGAAAGATGTGTGTGTTGCTTTAGGTTACTGACATTAAATAAAAAAAAGTGTGAAGCTGGATGCTTGATGCTATATTAACACTTAGGGTAACGTTAGATGCTTTGACCCGATCCAAACTCTTGGACCTTCGTTTGAATCGAAGGACCAAGATTTCTGAGCGCTCTTGAGCGAACACTATTATCATTTTACCTTCCATAATGTGCCCTGTTAGAATAGGGAGGGTTAATGGGGCTTAGCAAATTGGTCAGTTCAGTTTAATTATCAGGCTCATTGCCCTTCTATTGGTGATAAAATCTTAAGGATTCTAACTTTAAACCGCTTTAAAATGCTGCACTCCATAACATGCATACATTTATCTTCTTGATACTTAAAATGTAACAGGTAAACAATGTACATGTGGCATTTTGGGGAAAAAATGAAGTGCCCTTTGTTGCCTTTCAAACAATATATCAGTCAAACCCTAGTAAAAAGCAGAACAGCTGGTGAAACAGACTGAAGGAGACACTGGGTAGCCTTAGGGCACAAGGAAGAAGCTGAACCGGTCCACTTGTCCCTCATCCAGCTGCTGAGCCTGTCTGCTCTCTGAAACAGCTGCATGAGTGAACAAGATTAACCGATGTTCCGCTCGATATCTTAAAGCATATGATGACAATGATCGGTACACTGACGAGGGCTTGCACGTAAAAATGTGTGAAGTGGAGGTGTACACCGTGACGAGAGAGGGAACAGCCTGTGTGCTTAAGTAAGCATGTACTCTCCATAATACAATTATTCTTTTTTTTAATATCCCTATATATTGTTCACATGTGCATTATGTTCTTGTTGGGTTTCTTGTTTATCCTTATGTCAAGAAAAAAATTGTAAACAAAACATACAAGATATTATTGAAATGTTCTTTTATTTTCATGTTTTTTGTTTATTTCAGTTTTTTTTTCAAATTCTATGTAATTATTTTTTCACAGTATTAAAAAAAATAAAAGAAGACACGGTTTCATAAGAACATTGGTGAAAGCTCCTTTTATTTATGCTGCAAAAACCCAATTTTCAGAGAGCTTATTTTACAAAATTATATTTTATTCATTTTATAAATGAGACTCTGGGATGTGGCTGAAAATACTTTAAATATAGTTTGTGCGCCTCATGTGCTGTTGTTTATTTAGGTCATACTTACACCGATATCTATCTGAGTATACAGCACTCAAACAGTTGTTATGACAGTTTCTCATGTCAAGCAGACTGGAGTCAAAGTAAGTAAGTGTGTCTATGTATAGCACCGAAGCGAGAGTGATGGTGTTTACCTAAGTGCGAGTGAGACAGCGGAGCTCAGAGCGCAAAGCCAAAACAAACATCTGCTGACTCTCAGTCACTCCTCTCATTTAAAACTCATTTCAGGGTGTCTCCTGAAATGAGTCTTCCCGTCCTGTTCCCTCGCTTCATTTTGTCACTCTGTGTTTCTCCCTTCTCCCTTATTCTCATTAACTCCTCTCTCCCTCTTGTAGTTTAGATCTCCCTCCATTCATTCCAGTGTCTGTTCGTCGCTCCTTTTACTTCAGCTCCTCACGTATAATATTCTTCTAATTTTCTCTCAACATCTTTCTTTTCACCTGGCATTAGTCCTCCTCTGCTCTCCTTTTGCTCTCTCCTCAAACCATCTTGTCCCTTTCTCATCTCTCTAGCATCATTTGAGCTCCTAGTCTTTCACCTGTCGTCTTTCATTTTTTCCCTCCTACCCCTACGCCATCACTCCCCCTCTTTTCGGATTTTGCTGTAGCTTCAGTTCTCCTTTTATATCTGCTGTTTTATCCTCTGTATCCTTATCTGCCATCTCTCTTAATTACTTCTTAATTTTCTTCTAATTTCAAGTCTCTCAAGTCTTGTCCTTTATCAGTTTTTCAACTCTTACATCCAGTCTTATACTTATCAGCCCTTCTTTCACCCCCATTCTCACCCAGTGATGTCTCATTTTTGTCTTCACTCCTCCATCTCCACTAATGACAAGAAGAATGAGTGAAGTGGTGACAGAGGGGGAAAAAAAAGCAAAGTAAAGAAAGAAATTACAGATCTGTCAGGGTAAAGGCAGACAAGGACAGAACACAGACAGAGCATTAAAGCTTGCCTTTGCTTAGTGTGTACTATGATTATTGTCTCCTCTCTTCTCCCATTCTCATTGTGGAATAATGTCTGGAATAACCTTCAGCGCTGCACTCCCGGCTCCAGTGTGGACCCCCCCTTCACTCCCCTCACCAGCACTTCCATTTTATCCCCTTGTTCCCATTTGAAGCGGCCGTTGTATGGATTATGGCCCCTCTCATGCTTGGCACCGTACTCACTGCTTGAGATATATTATCATATTAGTGGGGAATGATGTAATGCATTTCAAGACATTTGTCCTTCGCACACCCTCTGTCCCTCCGCAGATGATGTCACGGGCTTTGTGTCTGGAGGCAGAGAAGTTGTCAAGTGCACTCTGGGTTTTTGCTTGATGTTGTCGCCATCCTGTGGCAGTAGAGGCGTTTATACAGTGGTGAGTGTAGAGGAAGGTATGGGGAGTAAATTAGGATGTGGGCAATTATTTATTACTGAACTGGAGGATAATGTGACTCATAATGGATGTCCTTGGTGTGACTGTACTAATGTGGTCTGTTGGGCCAGGGACAGAAGGGAAGAGACAGACACTTTGGATGTGAGCTGATTATAAATTAGGATTTGACCGACTGGTTTGGGAGCCTCCTGCCAATGACTTGCTGATAGCACACACGTTAGACAAGTAATCAAAATTTTAGAATTGTTATATAAAAATAAAAACATTTGGTTTACAGTTTGAACTAAAAAGAAAACAAGTAACCCCACCCCCCCAAGTCACTTGAGACATCCATGCATTATCTGTATTTACTCAGAAAGGTAAAGGGTTGAATTTTAATTAAAGCTAAATTAAAGCTGAATTCTGAAAAGCTAACTGAAACCAGATATGATGATGTATAGATATGGCAGAGATACCACAGGCACTGCATGCTCACACTCTGAAAGTCTTGTTTCCACAGTGTGCTGCATTTTTAGAACTGGACTTTAAAGAACCAATAAGATGAGGGTCAGAATGACAAAAATATCAAGGCTTCAAAACTGAGTCCACAAACCAGTCAGTGACTATCTTCATCTCCAGTTAGAGTCTGTGTACACACTTAGTCAGTTAGAGTCTGTAAGTATGTATTGTTGAACTTCTTTTCTGATAGTTTGATCAAAAATTTAGCATATGCAATATGTTATGATAAAGAGTAAAAGCAGGCTTGATCTGATGGCTTTGTTATATTTTTCTGAATTTTGCTTCAGATTAAGAAATTCTCTGCAGTTACACAGACTGGCCTCCAGACAAGCTTTCAAGATCAAGGACTCACCTCATTGCTCTTAGCTTGCAAGCTGGTACAGTGGTGTATTTTTTTAATATTGCCAAATAAATGCAAATAAATGTTTAATTAATTTACCACAAAAAAAGATTCTACACAGTAAGCCCGGAGCACTGGACAGCCCTGGAGTTGTATGGGGCTTCAGGCTGCTGCCTGTTTTGCCTCTTTGTTAATTCAGCCTTGATGTAATCCCAATACTGCATCTGCACTGTGTTATGTCAGAACTGTTCTGCACTGGCTTTTACTCATTAAGCAGTAAATCCTGAGTTTTGTCACCTCGCTCTGAATTATTAACGAGTGGATGAAGGTGCACGATGCATGCAAAGAGCACTTGGTGAAGCTCGGGCAATTTTATTTCACTCCAATGACCTTGTTAAAACTTTTATGTACTCTGTTGTGCTACCATCTACACAATGCAGAGGTGGATCATATTTATGTAATTTCTTTTCTGATTTTCTCCTTAAGGGGTCATTCACAATTATCAACAGTTGTACAAAGTGTACAAAGTGTACTCTTTTTCAGACCTCCCTCCCCAAAAGTGTACAAAGAAAATGATCGTTTTTCATGACATTTAATTTCACCTGGTTCTTTGGTATTTTAATATAATAGAAGGTATTAAAACATCCTGGTGTTAAAAATGCTGGAAATCTTGGTATCAAATATACTCTTTCCTATCTATTAAAACATTGTGTTGTTGCACAAATTAACATATGTGTATATTAGAATTTATAGGGTGCAATAAACTATTTGAATTTTTATTTGAATGTGAACTGCACTGCATGTATGCAAAATGTACACGCCACCACACTGTATACAGTGGCAGTGGCAATTTGTCATCTGAATAGCCAAAAAGTGATTTCCGGTATTTGCCAAAAAAGAAATTATTGCTGGTATTTATATTGGTGTAAATGACTTGTTGACCTATAATCTGTCAAGCATATCTTGTTCCCCTTCGGTGCTAAAGGACGCTAAAGAGATGCAGTACGATCACTCCATGAACACAAAACATGGAGACAGTGGAGGATTTCAGGTTTCCAGCTTATCTCCTAACCTATCCAAATGTTGCTGACTCCACCAGAAAAAGGTCACTAAATTTGTTGCTAGTATCTTTTTGGGGGGAAAAAAAAGTTGCTGGGGTGTCTGAAAAGTCATTAAATCTAGCAACAAAGTCACTAAGTTGGCAACACTGGTGACCCAGAAATCACTTTTTGGCAGACGATCACTTTTTCGCACAAGACCAGCTATTCAGATGACAAATTGCTCCAGTGCCACCGTGTACAGTGTGGTGGCATGTACATTTTACGTACATGCAGTACACATTCAAATTAAAATTCAAATAGTTTATTGCACCCTATAAATTCTAACATACATGTATAGGTATATCTGTTTATTTGTGCAAGAATGCAATAGATAGGAAAGAGTATATTTGATACCAAGATTTCCAGCATTTTTCAACACCAGGACATCTTACCCTTTAACGTCGGGTGATCACCACTGAAGTGCCGGTTACCTGACATTGCTAGCCACAAACAGCTAGTTAAGACGTAGCATATTGCTGTCGAGTCAGCTGAGCAAAGAAACTTTTGATCAGCTGTTTTTTTTACCGTAACTCCGTGACTGTTTGTCCTATCGGAAAAATTCAAATGGCTCCCGAAAGCTCAGAAATTGCACTTCACAGCCCTGTGACAGTACCATAATACTGTGATACTTCACAGTATTATGGTATTTTTTGCCGGAACTCCATGAATGGCGGCACTTTTGAAGTACATTGTGTCACAGCCAACACCATCACTGTAATAGGGTTAATACTTCCTATTACATTAAAATACCAAAGAACCAGGTGAAATTAAATTTCATAAAAAAAGATCAACATTTTCTTTGTACACCTTTTTGGGAGGGGGGGGGGTCTGAAAAAGAGTACGCTTTGTACACAGTAGAAAATGTTGATAATTGTGAATGACCCCTTAGTTTTATAGTTAAAGGGTAAGCATACATCCAGAAAGAATCTTAAATCCCTGCATTTACCTGATGCACCAAACTCCCTGAAGGATTTTATCAGTTATATTATTCCCCAACTTATTAATAATAATACTTAAAAATCTTTTGACTAATCCTTCTGTCTGTCACTGAAAATATGTTATGCTGCTTGAGATCCTGTGTGGAAAAATAATTAAAACGTGAAATAAAGTATCAAATAATAAAAAATATTCAGCAAATCTCACATGAATATATTAAGTAAAAATGAAGATTTCTAGATACATATAAATCTGTTGTTTTAAAGAAGCTGATAGATGCTGTACCTAACATAATTACATAATTTATCAGGATTCAGATTATGATACAAGCTGCAGCGCCTCCTTATTTGAATATGGATTATTTGAGCCTTGGTCTAACTACCCCTGGCTCATTAGTGAAAACTGTTGGCAGTCTCTTCTTCCTCTGTGAAAATGATGCTAAAGCCTTTTCTTTCACAGAGCATTTAAAGATGCAGAGATGCATCTGACCAGGCTATAAATTCACCACTATTTCAGAGAACTGCCTGGTTTTGATATCTGCTTTGTCGTATTCAGTTTTGTGAAGCACTTTATGTGAGCTACTCTTTTAAAATCATAGGAATACACAACAGACAATTTTACATGCAAACCTTTAATCTTTAACACTGTTGTTTTTTTGTTTTTTTTTTAAATGAAAAGCATCCTGCTGGCGTCCCTACCTGCGATGAAGCATCAAGAGATTTGTTCTTAGGGGTTTGAGGTCTGTGGATTGAGGATTGGGAAAGATTATGACTGGCTGGTAAGTGATCAAAATGCAGATGATGCATCACAACAAAACCTGTCACTGTTTGTCTGACAGATCTGGCTTCTTTTCACTCAGTTCTCATTGCTAATCAGAGCAAAAGCATTCACAGTGGAGTTCTCAAAGGAAAGCCCTTATGTGCTGTAAACACTGTCAGATGTTAATATCCAAAAGTACATAAAATTAGAAGCCAGAGCTAACATTAACCCTTTACAAGGCAAGCAACTATTTTTGTTGTTTCCCACACACCGTGTATATGACGCCCATGCGCCTAAATGAGGTTAAAAAGCACGTGGTCATCTTGAAGAATGTGGTCATAAAGAAATTCCTGAATGTTGTTTAAAGTTATAGGTGTATGCTGTAATGTTTTAAAACCTTGATTTTCTACACTTACAGGGGCACAAAATGATACCAAACAAGGCAAGGTAAGCAGTTTTAAGGTGAACTATAAAGGTAAAATCAAAAGTAGTCAAAAATGAACAATTATACCCAGAGGGTTAGTAAGAACAAACTCAATAAGATTGTAAATGTGTCCTTTAAGATTGCAAGTCAGCAGTAACACTGCATAAGTTTGAGTTTTGATGATGTTCTTGCTGTTGTTACACAGCAGTTTTGTGTTGTTTTGTTTTTTTGTTAACATATGTAACTATGATTCTTCTTATTTATCTGACAATTGCCACAAGTTACAAAAAAAAAACCTCTAATTTCAGGAAAAGAATAAATGCTACTGATATAAATAATATTTGATCTAAGAGCCAGGACATGATACATATGTAGTTTTTTAATCTTTTAAAACAGGCAGCACCGTGGAATGGTGGTTAGCGCTGCGTCTACAGCTAGAAGGGCAGCTAGAAGGTCTGGGTTTGAACCACCTTGGCTAAGCCTTTCTGTGTGGAGTTTGCATGTTCTTCCTGTGTCTTCATGGGTTTCCTCCCACGTCTAAAGACTTGCCATTGCTGGGGTTAGGTTAATGTGTTCTAAATTCCCATAGGTGGAATGTCTGTCTCAGTGTTAGCACCGTGACGGCTGGCGACCCTCTAGACAGCTGGGATGGGCTCCAATTATCCAATTACCAAAACTTAGAGAAAGAAATTTAAACTTCAATTTTTAAGACAAGAACATATGGAAATCCAAAGATTTGGATGGTCACATGCTGAAGTGCAGACTGTAGTGAGGCCGAAGCAAACTTGCTTGGTGTCTGGTGCAGTTTATTTTTGTTCTTAGCTCCCAATCAGTGCAAAGATGCAGCTTCCTTTTCTGTATCACACGTGGTTTTCAATTTGTGTTACACACTGACTCACAGGGGAAGTTGACATCAATGCAAATGCAGCTATTCAAATAGAACTATTTAGGTGAAGCAATCTTAACCCTATAAAGACAAGTTAATCTTCAAAAATATATGTAGTATGCAGTTTTTCAAACTTCTATGAAATAACTGGAATAACTCCAGAATTTCAAATTTCTTTGAGTTGTTTTTGTTTATTTGTGGTCATTTCATTCATTTAACAAACAATGTCTCAAAATACCTTGCTGTAGTTTAATTAATTATTGTTCATGCATTAATTTAATTCATGATATTTTTTACATAGATTAATGCTATTTAATGCACAGAACCAAGCAGTAAAACAGGGGTTGGAAAACTGGGTGTGAGTGTCTTGTGCTGTTCCCAATAAGACTGCTGTGGTCTATGCAGATGGGGACAAATAAAGAAGGAAAAAGTGACCGTTCCTGTTATTATTTCATTTCTGCATTTTGGAGTCATAGAAGCAAGAGATCCAAAAATGTTTTTTTTGTGATACTGGCACTGCTGTTCTGCTTTGACGTACAAGGTAGGAAATAAAACTAATGAAATAATATAAATATTGTGTATAGCACGGACACATGCTTCTTAAGTTGATCATTTAATAGAGGATCAGGGGTAAAACTGACACTGTACATGCTTAACCCACATGAATGTGCACATTTTTCAGAGTGGTATGGAAGCAGAGGTGTGTTTATATTTTTTTTTAAGTCTAAAAGTAGATTTGTCAAGTTACTTGATGTTAACTCAAATCTGATTTCTTAACTTAGCTTCCAGAGCTAACATAAAAGTTCTCTCATGTATGTGATCTGTAAATATTTACTGTGTTAAAGGGACCAATCCTGTGTTTGGAGAGTTGAATGAATTTGAGGGAAGTGGATTGGATCTGGATTTCAAGAACAATGAACAGTTGAAATCACGGATATATAATGGTAGGTATGTTAACAACTGAAACACTGTTGGACTTCTGCTGTGTTACTAAAATTTTGCATGCCTCATGTCCACCCCCAGGTTCATTGTCTCCAGTTAACCTGACAGTGGACTCTGTGTCCAACAGCTCAGACTCCTGCAAACTCAGTGTGACCTGCAGCACAAAGTACTTTGACATCAACAGCACTTTTACATGTGACACCAAAACCTGCTATAAGGAGGAAGGAGAGCAACGAGAGACCGCGGAGTGGTCTAGTGTTTCTCTTCATGTCTACCTGTCAGATGGATTTATCATATGCAACCATAGCAACCAGGTCAACTGGACCAATGATATGACAGAGATCAGACATTTCTGCCCTCAGGATGCTGGTAGGTCTGACAGATGAACAGTTTCCTGATAAAATTAACCAGCTTGGAAATGCACTATTAGCCTAAAACAGTTCAGAATAAGAATATATCGTATGTTGAGCTGCATGTGTGAGAAAAAACAAACCGTAAGCAGTATTACTTGTTTAGTACATCCATTCCCAATGTGCTGTAAAGTCAAAGTCTGTTCTTTGCTTTGTGTTGCAGGTTCCAACAGTCCCTCTGATGGTTTCTCCATCTGTAGGATAAAGACAGTTGTGTTCTCAGTTGGTCTGATCATCATGGTGTCTGCTGTCATCGGTGTCCACGTCATAGAGAAACTTAAAAACTAAACAGATACTTCTCTGTCAGCCAGTTTAAATATAGATCAGAATCATATTCAAATTTTCAAATGTAAAAGCCCCCCATGGAGTATTTTTATTAAGTAGTTTGTTTATTTTAATATGAATGGTTCCCTGTTTTCTTTGTGTTAAACAAAACAAATGCATGCATAAAAATGTAGCAATATACTCAAGCTAGCAACATGGATGTAAACAATACATTATTAAGAATTGTTGAAAATAAGGTTTGGAAAAAAGAATGCACACTTTTATAGAACTTTAAGGATATTCACAAAAAACTTTGGTCAGTAACTGAATGTAAACAATAACCACAATAACTTTATATGAACTCAACAGCGCATGTAAGGCACAAATGTTCACCACATGCTGTATTTGAAATACTGAATAAAATACTTTTTGCTCATAGAAGGAATGTTTTTAAGGATTTCCTCTCGAGGTAAAACTGTTTCGAGGCTGAGCAGGTTTTAAGCTCTGAAATGTGTTTCTTCAATATCACCAGCAGATGGCAGTAGGTGACTTTGGAGGCTGGTTGAATTGTCAAGAAGAACTTAGAAACAATAATTATGTTTTTGTGTTATTTTATTTATTTTTGGATATTTGCAAAAAGACATTTCCTTATTTTTGATTTGATAAAAGCTACTCTGAAGCTTCTCTTGTCTTGATTGGAAAGCTGAAAAGAAAAAGGAAAAAACAAACAAATTAAAAACCCAAACATGCATCTGTGAATGCCGGTGGTGAGGGTAGTTTGCTCTTTATAGAGCCCCCCGTTGAAATTCTCTGAAAATCAAAATATCGACTTTAGAGAGTTATTGGAGGACATAATATGACTTTATTACATTGTTTGGCTTACTTGAAGAGATAGAGTGGGTTACATCAGGTACAGCAACTGGTTTGTTGCTTGAAGACACTGGGAGATGTTGGCAGGTGGACAGGCAGATGAGGATGACAGGAAAGTGATGCAGGGATTATTTTCCAGCAGGAGGGACCAGCTCAACTTGCATTGCAAGGTTGCCCTTCAGCCACACAGGAAACTACAGGAGACAGAAGAACACAAATTGAAGCACTGGGGAAACAGTAGAATGCAAAAAGATATTTAGGAACCTTATTACCACACAGAGAAGATTGATAATCTGGGGAAGGAATGGCAGCTCGAGCTGGTCCATTTATACTGCTCAACCCGAGGGTGGAGACGGGACCCTCCCAACCCAATCTGGGACTCAGAGCTGACAGAGAAAAGGAACAAACCAATGCAGGACTCTAACAGCATCATGTCTTTGAAATATGTATCTGTGACAGTGAACATGGCTAAATGCAAATTATTTCTACACTACACAAGTTTTCTCAGGCTGAAATAAGTCTGAATTTTGTGCCACCACTTTTAGTTTGTTAGTTATCTAGTCTGCATTATTTCTAATGTCTGAGACTCCCTTTGTTCATTTCTAAAAGTGCTGTCAGCTCTGAGGTGGACTGTGACATCAAGTTTGCCATGGGTTAGCTTCATCTAACATCCAGAGAAATCTAAAATAAATTAAAAAATAAAAATCAATCAATCTAACAAAATGCAAGAGGTTGGAAACAGCTTATAGAAAGAAAGTGGTTCTCACTGCGAGTAGTGTGAGCTAGAAGTAGCATTTAGGCAAAGAAACTCACAGACTTAAAATGCATCTTGCTTATCTTTACATGCACATATATACTGAAAATGTCTTGTTGGCAAAGGTTTTACTTACTATAAGCCTTAATTCACAGATTAAAATGAGTGTAAACAGGGGTAATGAAGCAGAAGTAGATTCATGTGTTCACTTTTGTAATGAATGTGGGGTTTTACAGGGTTTTAATGCTGTTGGCATAAAACATTTTACTGCTGAACTTTGGAACTGCAAAGATTTTAGTTTGCAGTGGGTGAAACTCGTCACCAACCATCCACCAGCGTCATCATCAGTCACTTGGCAACAGATTGTAAACTAAGTGGAGCATTTTTACAGACTAAGCTAACATGAGTGACACTTCATAGCATACACATGCCTGCTGTTGTGGGCATGTGTATGTTGTAAAATGATGTTATGATGAGCTTTATTATTTGGATAAAAAGGGCCCGGTCATTTGCCCCGCCCCTGGCCCAGCTCTGATTTGTTCTGCTAGTGTGGCTTTAAACATATATGCAATATGTACTATTAAATAATAATGAATGCTAAGTATAAATGTAGACTTATCAGTTTAGGATGTGTACTGATAGAGTTGTTAGTGATCGTTGCTACAGTCACTGCTGTGTCATCTGCAAACTTCACAAAATGACAGCCTGTATGTTTTGCTGAGCAGTCATATGTGAGGAGGGTGAACAGAAGAGGGCTCAGCATACAGCCCTGGGGGGGGGGGGGGCTGTGCTGAGCATGATGGGAGAGGAGGAGACTGCAGCCTGTTCACATTTGTTGATAAAGTCTCTTCATGCAGCCTGTAATATTACTCATTCCTGCCTTGATAACTGTTGTCTTTAATATTTTGAATGTTGGTGAAGCTTCTTATTTATTGTGCCAGTAAACACATCTGTCTCACATACAAACTAGTTTTACATCAGAAATGAGAGAAAACACAAAGCTTGTTCCTGCAGGCTGTATCAGTCAGGCAGCTGCTGACAAATATTCACGAGTTTGAGTATTTCTGCTACCAGGGTGTGCTGCTGTGAAACTGTGTCAGCTCAGAGAGACATTATGACATCCAAATTTACCCCAGTAACCTTTAACATTCAAAGTACTCTGATAATGTAAGAGGTGTTTAAACACAGACCAATGAGAAACGGCCTAGCACTCTTATGATGTTTTCATGCACTTAATTTCAGCACTTCTCTGTGACAAAAGGTTTCAGTTCTTATAAACAGATCAAAGCAGAGAAACGGAGCATCAGAACAAAACTCTGGTCAAATGTTCACTTTTGCACGGACAGTCTGTGTAGAGGAAAAGCACAGCTGTGAGAAGGGGCTGACCCCGTTTCTCTGCCATTGGTATAAATATGGTTTAAACCTTTCCACGCTGTTGCATTTTATAGAAAGCTCCGAAAAAAATCTGTCGAAAAATAAGAACATACAGCAATGATAACATCCACCAAACTGAACAACAGACGCAGAACCGACAAAGATGGAAAGTGCAAACATTTTCTTTTATAATAGTGTTAATGTACACAAACTAAAGGTACTGTATGTGTTACTTTAATACAGATTAGTTATGAAAGGCTAAGAGCCATTGGCTGATTAATGTATTAATCAGAGGTGCATCGTTGACAACCTGAAAAAGTTTTGTCAAATTAGCTGAGCTAGAAACAGCCACTTCCTCCCGCTCTGCAGTAACTCAGCTTCATGATCTATAAGGTTTCCTGCTTTTGAGAAAAAAGGAAACAAACTCAAGCAAAGTTTTTAATATGGAGCTTTAGAAGCTGATGTGCCTGCAGCACAAACAACATTTCAAAACAGTAAAATTTCATGTTGGTAACCTTGACCTTTTTGGTTATATTGCCAACAGACAGACAAAAGCAAAGGGTATTTATATAAAGGTCACTGTAAAAGGTAGGTTTCTTTTTTCAGTATCCATCTGAAAAGTTAATAAGGTATATACCCGTTTTAGATCTCTTTATGTCTGTTGCGCCTCAGATCCAGCTTCTCCAGTTAACCTGACAGATTCTGTGTCCACGAACTCAGAATCCAGTAACCTCACTGTGACCTGCAGCACAGTGGATTCTCACATCAGCAGCATGTTCAGATTAGATGCACAAAACAGCTCACAGGTAGAGGGCAGTGAGGGACTTTAGAGGTGGGCTATGTAATAATGTTTTGAACTGAGAACAAACATATTTTGTCACTTTTTATTGTTTGGGCAGTAACACATTTGTGTGGGAATGAGGTCATAATTATTGTAGGGTCTTTACCTTATAATATAATGTACCTTGTGTCATGTGCTGGCTGTGTGCCCAGCGTTTTATGTTTAGTTCGTTTAGGTTCTGTTTACATTGAGTTTCTCTGTTATGTTCCCAGTTTGTTTTTGGCTGCCCTCAGGGATGTGTCCTCAGCCCTCTGCTGTACACGCTGCTTACTTATGACTGCTCACACACATTGCCGAGCACCCACATTATTAAGTTTGCAGATGACACAGCAGTGGTCTGACTCATCTCAAATAATGAGGCAGAGTACAGATTGGAGGTGGAACACTTGGAGACCTGGTGCAAGCACAGCAACCTTTGCATCAACGTGGCCAAGACCACGGAGCTGATGGTGGATTTCAGGAGGAACATCACCTGCCGTCCCACCCCACTGTGCATCGGAGGAGCAGCAGTCGAGGTTGTCTCCAGCTTTAAATACCTGGGGACTCACATCACTAACGCCCTCACCTGGAACACTAACTCTGGCTGTCTTATCAAGAAAGCCCACCAAAGACTCTACTTCCTGAGGGAAGTTGAAGAAGACTGGCCTGGGGACCAAAAATCCTCACTTCCTTCTACAGGTGTGTGGGTGAGAGCATCATAACAACATGCATCACTGTGTGGTGTGGGAACTGCTCTGCTTCTGACAGGAAGGCTCTGCAGAGGGTGGTCAAGTCTGCCCAGAAGATCACCAGCAGCACCTTCACAACTGTAGAGGACATCTACGTCAGCAGGTGCAGGAGCAGGGCCTCCAGCATAATCAGGGACCCCTCCCACCCTGTCCACGAGTGTTGTCCAAACTCCCCTCAGGTCGTAGATTACGCAGCATCAGAGCGAGGCCAACCAGACTGTGAAACAGCTTCTACCTGAAGCTGTCAGACTAACAAACTGACAACAACTCTCATGCAACAGAACTCTGCTTCTTTAAGGCCACTGATAATATTCTGTGAAATAAACCACTGACTGTGTATACATGACAATATGAATGTGCAATATTAGTATGAACTGCTCAGTACCAGATCACTTTTCTCTGTAGTTAGTTATCTATATATATATATATATATATATATATATATATATATAGATATATATATATATATATATATATATATATATATATATATATATATATATATAGTATATATATATATATATATATATATATATATTCTATTTCTCAATTATTCTATTTATTTGTAAATAGAGTCTTTCTCCTGAATTGAAACTGGAAGCTGGTTCCACAGAAGAGGGATCTGAAAGCTGAAGGCTCTGCCTCCCATTCTACTCTTAAGTATCCTAGGAACCACAAGTAAGAGCCAGCAGTCTGAGAGCGAAGGGCTCTGGGGTGATATGGTCCTATGAGGTATTTAAGTTAAGATGGGTCCTGATTTTTCAAGGCCTTGTTAGTAAGAAGGGTTTTAAATTCAATTCAATTCCAAGATTGCTCACAGTGTTACTGGAGGCCAAACTAATACCATCCAGATTATGTATCTGGTTAGACACCATGTTTCTAAGGTTTGATGGTCTGAGTAAAAAATCTTCAGTTTTATCTGAATATAATCACGTTCATATCTTTGTCATTTCTGTAGTTCAGATGGAAGGTAGAAAGCTGAATAGTAATAACAGTTAATTTGCATTCCGAATGCCAAATGCATCATATTTTTGGCTCTTCAGATAAAATCTTCAGACCTGTTCTGTTTTTAATCTGTTTTAAACTGTGGCAGATATCAAAGAAAACTTGCAAAGGCTTAAACCTGTGAACAGGAGTCTACCCCTTCAACCATTCCACTGAAAAATGTTGTTTGGAGCCCAGATTACTGTATTTTATTTTTATTTTTACTGATGTTCTTTCAAGGACAAAAAAAAAAAAGATTTGGGAGTTGTTTTTTTAACTTTGGTGATATAATTCTTATGATTGCTTGTTGAAAATGAAATCAAGGTCTCAAATGCCTTAGTTGTAGCTTTAATTAATATAATGTTCATGCATTAATGTTAAATTCATTTGCATTCTTTTACATAGATTAATGTTATTTCATGCACAGAACCAAACAGAAAAACAGGGTTTAGAAACTGGGTGTGAGTGTCTTGTGCTAACTGTTGCCCAATAAGACTGCTGCTGGTCTATGCAGATGGGAAAAAGAGAAGAAAAAGTGACCGTTCCTGTTATTATTTCACAGTTCTGCATTTTGGAGTCATAGAAGCAAGAGATTCAACAATGTCTTTCTTTGTGATACTGGTACTGCTGTTCTGCTTTGATGTACAAGGTAGGAAATAAAACTAATTAAATATTATCATTAATATCTTGTATAGCACAGATATATGCTTAAGTTGATCATTTAATACCGGATCAGGGACAGAACTGACAGTGTGTATTTTTAAAGTACATGAGTGTGCAATTTTTACCAAATGTGTGTGATTTTTGCTTTGTTTTAAAGGGTCCTATCCTGTGTTTGGAGATATAAATTATTTTGATGAATATCTGAATTTCACGGACGAATGGGAAGAGTGGGACGAGTGGAATTCATGGTTATATAATGGTAGGTATGTTAACAACTGAAACACTGTTGGACTTCTGCTGTGTCACTAAAATTTTGCATGCCTCATTTCTACCCCCAGATCCATTGTCTCCAATTAACCTGACAGTGGACTCTGTGTCCAACAGCTCAGACTCCTGCAACTCAGTGTGACCTGCAGCACAAAGTACTTTGACATCAACAGCACTTTTACATGTGACACCAAAACCTGCTATCAGGAGGGAGGAGAGCAACGAGAGACCGCGGAGTGGGTCTAGTGTTTCTCTTCATGTTTACCTGTCAGATGATCTATCATATGCAAACCATAGCAACCTGGTCAGCTGGACCAATGATATGACAGAGATCAGACATTTCTGCCCTCAGGATGCTGGTAGGTCTGACAGATAAACAGTTTCCTGATAAAATTAACCAGCTTGGAAATGCACTATTAGCCTAAAACATCTATATGTGAAAGTATACAAGTTCTGAATAAGAATATATCGTATATTGAGCTGCATGTGTGAGAAACTAGAAAGCATGCAGGTTTCACTTCAAGAACCACTAAAACACTGATTTTTAAAATGATCAGTGAAAGGGAAACCACTTACTACTGAGATTACTACTTCTTGGATTAAATGGTATCTATATACAGTAAGCAGTATTACTTGTTTAGTACATCCATTCCCAATGTGCTGTAAAGTCAAGTCTGTTCTTTGCTTTGTGTTGCAGGTTCCAAGTGTCCCTCTGATGGTTTCTCCATCTGTAGGATAAAGACAGTCGTTTTCTCAGTTGGTCTGATCATCATGGTGTCTGCTGTCATCAGTGTCCACGTCATAGAGAAACTTAAAAACTAAACAAATATTTCTCTGTCAGCCAGTTTAAATATAGATCTATATTTAAACTGGGCCTGTTCCAGGAAGCAGAAGGGTCATTTTAATCAGCTTGGCCCACTCTGCCATCATCACAGACAGAATCAAAGTTTGTTATAAAATGTATTTTCTAATGTTTGCTGTCATCATTTATCCAACATGAATTTTCAACTGACAGGTCTGTCAGTTTACTGACAGACCTGTGTGTCAGTCACTGAGACAGCAGCAGACCCCAGGGGGAGCTGACCTCATGTAAGTTTCTTATTATGCTGCAGTTTATGACAGTTCAGTTTATGATCATTTAATTGTTTGAATAATTATTCAGTAAAAATTTAATCTATTGATAGAATAACAACCTCATTTTTTTTCATTTTGCTAATGGATTATTTAATTTATTTGCTAATTATTTCTGCCATTACTGGATAAAAATGAGTAATGAGATTTAGAGAAAAATTGCTTTAATGTTTCTGGTTTAAGCATTTCTAATCTGATCTAAGATCAGCTTCACTGATAGATGATGATTCTCTGACAGAGATGTTTCATTGAGTTACTGTTAAAGGTCAGAGGTCAGTCATAGAATGCCTTTATTCTAATTATACAGAATGTACAATGAGATTGGAGTTTAGCTGAAACAGGCAGGGCAGCTTTCTACGTCTGTAATGAGTGGCCTTATCCGGTCTGAACCCGTGATCCTGATCTGTTTGGATCCTGCTGGGCAGGTGGACTCGAACGTGGTTTGCGGATCCGTTATAGAGCCTATGATCACCAATTTAGGTTATTATCAGTGAAAATATATCAAAATTCATAATCAGTTTCAGACATCATAACTTTCAAAATGTTGACATCATTTAAGTCACTTGAAAACTGGACTGAATGTATTTAAAGTCTTAAAATCATCTTAGCCTCATTTTCACTCAAACATTCACATCATCTCCGAGATCCAGACATTTTTCAATCAGTGACCTTTTACAACACAACAACTGATCGATCACTGATCATTGATCAGTGTGTTCTGCGTCTAAAGCTTCATCCAGATCAATGTGATGTAACAGTGATGCTACAGTAACTACAGTAAATGTTTTAGAGGAACTGACTGACAGTCTGACAGCTGCAGCTGTACTCGTAAATTCATGACATCATCGCCGTCTCTGTCCTTACAGCCTGTTGGCGATTGACCGACAAAAAGTGCTCATATTACATACAAAAAACATTAACTAACATTATCTAACTGGGATTTCAGCGCTTGTAAAAACAGAAATGTCTGCAGATGAATTCGCTCCTCTGACGCTTTGACAGCGGCTTTATGAATGAGGAAATGAATCGGAGCGTCAGACAGGTGGTTCAGGTGCAGCAGGAGGGGAGGAGTCAGAGCGACACTCAGAGTTTGTTGGATAAAAAACCTGACAGCGAGCAGGTTAGGTTCAGAGAGTCTGTTACCACCCCAGTAACTGACTCATAGTTGCAGTTAGCTCTCATCCTGGAACAGTTTCTGCTATTTTAGGGTTAACAAACCCAGAGTTTTTAGGCTGAAACCTGCTTTCTGGAACAGGACCCAGAATCACATTAAAAGTCAAACATAAAAGTCCCTGTGGAGTATTTTTATTAAGTACTTTGTTCAATTTATTATGAATGGTTCCCTGTTTTCTTTGTGTTATACAAAACAAAAGCATGCATAAAAATGTAGCAATATACTCAAACCAGTAACATGGATGTAAACAATGCATTATTAAAAATTATTGAAAATAAGGTTTGCAAAAGAGAATGCACACTTTTATAGAACTTCAAGGATATTCACAAATCATTTTGGTCAGTAACTGAATGTAAACAATAACCACAGTAACTTATATAAACTCCACAGGGCATGTAAGGCACAAATGTTAATTAATCTTGATAAGATATTAATTAGGTTCACCACATGCTGTGCTTAATTTTTGAATAAAATACTTTTTGCTGATGGAAAAAAAATATTGTGAGGATTTCATCTTGGAATAAAAATGTTTGGGAGGCTGAGCAGGTTTTAAGCTCTGAAATATGTTTCTTCCATATCACCAGCAGATGGCAGTAGGTGACTTTGGAGGCTGATTGAATTGCCAAGAACTTAGAAACAATAATTATATTTTGTGCTATTTTAGTGCTGGATAATCACAAAAAAAAAATTCCTTATTTTTGATTGGATAGAAGCTATTCTGAAGCTTCCCTGCCTTGATTATAAAGCTGAAAAGAAAGATGAAAAAAGTGAAAATTAAATTAAAAAACAAAACATGCATTTGTGAATGCCAGAGGTGAGGATAGTTTGAAATACTTTGAAATTAAAAATTTCAGCCTTAGTGTGTTATTGGAGGAAATAACATGACTTAATTACTACATTTGGCTTACTTGAAGAGATGGAGGCGGGTTGTGCCAGTTGCTTGAAGCCACTGGGAGACGTTGGCTGGTGGAGAGGCAGATGAGGATGAGAGGTAATTGATCCAGGGAGAGCCAGAAGAATGAAAACTTAAGCACTGAGGAAACAGTAGAATGTACAAAAAATGGGGTGGTTGTGGCTCAGGAGGTAGAGCAGGTTACCTACTACTAAAGGTTGCCGGTTTGATTCCTGGCTGCTCCAGGCTGCATGCCAAAGTGTCCTTGGGCAAGATACTGAACCCAAGTTGCACTCCGAGGCAAGCACTGGAGTATGAATGTGTCAGAGTCGAAAAGTGCTATATAAGAATTAGTCCATTTACAAAAGCTATTTAGGAGACTTATTACCATAAAGAGAAGGTCAACAGTCTGGGAAGGAATGGCACCTCGAGCTGGTCCATATAATATACTGCTGAGGCAGATGGGATGTGGGTGCAGTGGCTGAAAGGCAGGAAATCAAAGTCTCAACCCAAGGGTGGAGGACAGGACCTGCCCGACCCAATCTGGAACTCAGAGCCCACAGACAAAAGGAACAAACCAATGCAGGACTCTAACAGTATCATGTCTTTAAAATATGTGACAGTGAACACATCTGTCTAAGTACAAATTATTTCTACATTATAGATGAAAAAGTTATTTCAGCTTGAAGTCTGACACTTGTTCTGTTCATTTCTAAAACTTTTGTCAGCTCTGAGGTGGACAAGTTTGCTATGGGTTACTGTAGCTTCATTTAACATTCAAAACACTGTCACCACAGGAACAGTGCATAAACCAGTCAGATTAAAACCCACAGCTCACAGATGCACAGGTATGTCTGAACATGCATGCATGCACAAAGCCAAGATATGCCCAGCGAGCATGTCCCGTCCACTGACCTTTGTAAGTATTGTGGTATCTGATCTTTGTGTTAAACTGCGTTTATGTATAGGTTTTCTCCTTTAGGATTATGGCCTTGAGTTCAGGGCTGCTTTGATCAGTAAATGGTATGAGAGAGTGTAACCTCTTGTTGCTTTCTCTCTCTAAGAGAGAATGACCTCACATACATGCAGGAAACAAGATATACCTGGTTTTTCAGAAAATACTATATATGGTGTCTGTATTGCAATGTTAAAATTCTATGTATACATATGTGTTCTCTTTCTTAAAGTCTTTACTGGAATGTATGTATTGTCTCTTTCCTTAAGGGCTCAGGCAAAGGAGATGTGATTTAAACTTCCCCCACAGAAAGAATGCATAGAATGTCCAGATGTCCAGCTATAGGTTAGGAGGCTGGAGCTGTTTTCATAACCATATATGGAAAGGCAGGATGTGGGGGTTTGCCAACATTATGGTATATAAACTTTGTCTCTTCTTTGTTTGGAGGAGCTAGGAAGATTGGGCCTCCTGTCCCCCGATGGCTCTACAAAGCATCGGTTTTGACATTGTCTTTTTTGTAAATAAACTTTATGTTATACATTAAGACTGTCGGCGAAGGATTTCTTCAACTACACCATTATGAAACAACATTTTTGGTCACACAAACAACTACAGTATTCAAGAGCCCTGACATGTTAAGTGTCCCAATTCTGCAATGTGGCGGGCAGGATAAGGACCCAAACACAGAACTCAGGAGGGAAACCACAAACTCAGAAATAGACAGCTTCACTGCTTGATCAACTACATGAAAACTAAGTAGGAAAATGTAACTGGAGCTAATAAGTCAACATCTAGGAATACATGGGGAAAGCTCGTGACCGGGAAACACACCAGGTGAGATGACGTGACAAAGAACAGGAGGACACAGTCAATATACACACGAGGTAATCGGGGCGATAGGACACACCAGGGAGCACAACGAACAAGACAAGGGGAGTAAAACTGAATACAATACAAAGGACTGCCAAATCAAAACAGGATGTAGCAAGGAAAGAGAAATACTGACTTTGCACATTTAGTACGTACAACACCTACACTAGAGGAACAAGAACATAATATAGGTAACTAGACACAAGAGGAAGGAACACCAGGACTTAAACTACAGCACATTCCACTTTAATAAGTTAGCTTCCTAATATATATAAAAGAATCCTGGTTCTCAGACAAAATGCAACAAGCAAAAGCTTCAAAATTGAACCTTCCTAGCCAAACAAATGAAACTATTGACCGACATCTTGATGAAAATTTTAGAGATTATATTGCAAACTTTTGTGTCCAGCAGCTCAGACTCCTGTAACCTCACTGTGACCTGCAGCACAGGAGATTCCCACATCAGCAGCACTTTAAATGTGACACCCAGACCTGGTATCAGCAGGACGAGAGAAATCCAAGGAGGTGATTCTTTTATGCCTACCTATAAGACTGAAAAACAAAAGGTTTAGTGACAGTTTATAGGTTGAAATTACACATATAGAATACTATTAATTTTTTATGAATAAAACTTTGGTGTGTGTGCCAGTAAATTTTGTTCACAACCTTGAGAGACAAACTAAATAATTATCTTTTAACTTGTGGGACATTGGATGACAAAAATAAGTGTTTAATTGAAAGTCTAACCCTTTAGTTGTTTGTTTTGCTGATGCTATTTTACAACAGCTGACATAATAAAAATTCTCAAGAATAAAATTAAATAAATTACCTTAAAACCTGCTACTGCACGTGGCCAGCCTTCAGAACTTTATTATACATTGCCTGTGTTTTTGAAATAGAGAGTTCAGTCAGTTACACAGTGAACAAACTGCTACTTAAATTTAAATTGAGAAATCAGTGATTCATTTCTTCTGCTCGTGCTGTGCTAAGTTTAGATCTGCGGTTTTCATTTTGTGATGACGTCGTCTGTTTTTCTGTGTTGCAGAGTCTGAGAGTCTCTCCATCTTCACCATCTGTGCGGTGAAGACGGTCGTGGTCTCTGTCAGCTTGATCATCCTGGTGTTTGCTGTTACCAGCATCCACTTTATGCAGAAGCTTAAGAAGCAAAAATAACTTACTAACCAGCAATAAAGTTATTTATCTATTTTTTGACCACTTGCAGCATGTTTGGTTGTTTGTGTGTTGGTTTGTTTTTTTAGAGGATTTCCTTTTGAGATAACACCAGTTATTTATGGGTCCCGTTTCAGAAAGCAGGTTAAACAAACTCTAAATCCTGAACCACGTGTGTTTCTTGAACACAACCAGAAGAGGGCAGATGTTTACTTTGAGGTCGGTCATCCACCCTGTTAGAAACACGTGTTTATTTCTGTCCTATTTTTCTGTTGGATGATAAAATAAAAATTATTTTCGCTTCAGACACAAGACAGATGTTTGTGGCTACAGTACCTAAAATATGGATTCATTTAAAATAAAATGTATCTGTCACTGAATTGTCTATTTCCACATTAGACTTGAAGAGACTACCAACCTTAAGTTTCTTTTGAAATGGAAAATTAAAAATACAGCTTTATCATTTATTTGAAAAATAATCTTCAGGATTTGTTGAAACAGATTTTTTTCATTGCCATTGCGTGTCCCTTCTTTCACATTTCTAAGAGAAAGAGTTGAATTAAAGACTTTCCTCTTTCTTTTCTAGTAATTTTTTGTAGTAGGCAGTTCACTTTGTACATAAGTTAGATTTTTTAAATTTTTAAATACTGATGACTTTTTTGCTAGAGGTTAACATGAACTTCAATTACATTATTTTGCCAAAAGTATTCACTCACCCACCCAACTCATTGAATTCAGGTGTTCCAATCACTTCTATGGCCACAAGTGTATAAAACCAAGCACCTGGGCATCCAGACTGCAGCTACAAACATTAGTGAAAGAATTGGGCCTCTCAGTGAAATGATGCCACTTGTGCAACAAGTCCAGTCGTGAAATTTCCTCGCTACTAAATATTCCACAGTCAACTGTTAATGGTTTTATAACATAGTGGAAATGATTGGAAATGACAGCATGAAGTGCAGCGATCTAGCCAGAAAAAATTCACAGCCCATGGTTCCCCCTGAGCATTGCTCGTGCTAATTGCCTCTGTTGCTTAATGAATGAGTTTGTTGTGGAAGAAGTTCACTGGCCTGCACAGAGTCCTGACCTCAACCTGACAGAACACCTTGAGATGAATTAGTGGAGTCTGTGAGCCAGACCTTCTTGTCTAACAACAGTGTCAGTAATCGGGCCATCTGTTTTGATTATTACTCATCAATTCTAACAAACTTTTTCAGTCACTGCTGAAGCAAGTGATGTGGGTGTGTTTATGAGTTTGAATGCACTTAATTGTTGTAGACTCTGAAAGACTTTACATGGTAAAGGTAAGACTTAACAATTCTTTGTGGTTCACACTTAAGAGAACACATGTGTGTCTGTGTAACCGGCGGCTTCTTCTTTCTTTCTCTGCATTGTGTTGAATAATGATGAGCCGGACCACCAACATATTTTGGAGGGAATCTCTGTTTGCTGACAAAGTTGTAATAAAAGAACATATTCCAGTTAGCGATTGATCACTCTAAGCCCCGCTCCCACCAAATGCAACAGGGAAAGGAGCAGGGTGAAGCACGAAACTGCTCTTTATAAAAGAGTTGTCCTAGAAAACCAAACGTAGGGGCACAGAAACAATAACAAATGAAAGGTTCCTCACACCAACCAGAGTTATCCAAACACGTCAGGTAAACTACATGAACAAATACTTTTTGTTGAATTCTACATAAATAAACACAAAAATAACAAATAGAGACAGGACAAAACTGTAAATACTATTAACAAAGAATTGGTACTGTTACACCTGTTCATATGAGACAAATATGTGGAGCATAGGCTCAGCCACAATCGGGCCATGTGTAGCATGGCCACAAAAACCAAACCACAATCATGCTACATGTGGCATGCCATCATATAAGCAGTGCCATCATTGCAAGACACATTCAGTTGACACACCACTTATCATGCCAGCAGTGGGCCAGCACTTTTTTCGACTGCAGTTCAAGAGCTGCAGTAGTTCAAAATTAAAGGGTTTAATCTGACAGTGGATTCTGTGTCCAGCATGCAAATTTTATATTATGTCTGATTCTATCTCCTTCTATTGATATGAAATATAATTTCAATTACACTAGACATGCACTTACTGGGGTTAGGTTAACTGGCTACTCTAAATTGCCAATAGGTGTGAATGAGAGCGTGAATGTGAGTGTGAAAGGTTGTTTGTGTCTCTGTGTTGGCTCTGCGACAGGCTGGCAACCTGTTCAGGATGTACCCTGCCTCTCACCCTATAACAGCTGGAAAAGGCTGCAGCCTCCCCGCGACCCTGAACAGGATGAGCGGAAGCGAATGAATGGATGGATACCAAAAACGTGTTAAAGGCCTTGGTAGATAATGTAGATAATTAATTGCAGTGTATTCATATATTTCTTCCAATTGATTTTGCAGCTTTTCCTCAAGGAAAATCTCCTGTGATTTTAATTTTTTTTATTTTTTGTGAATTATTTGCATACAGCTTTGCTCATTCATACACTGCAAGCGCTTTAGTGGTTTAACACTGAGGCAAAATATTAAATACTTTATCCATCCCACGAATTTTTATTAATTTTTTGAGGAAATCTTTTTGTAAGATTAACACATTTGAATTTACAGGGAAATAACCACTTCTGTTTTGACAGCTGCTATTTGAGTGTTCGTGAGTTTCAAGTCTTTCCGGTGCTGCTGTGGTCTGTGCAGAGTTAAAGTATATCACCATAATCTACTACTATGATACTTCATCTCACATTCAAATAAACCTGACAAGGCAAGAAGTGTTTAAGAAGAAGAAACCAGTGAGAAAGAATATCAATATCCTTCCAAGTGGAGTGAAAAACTCAGATATGTTCAAGAATTCAGGTGAATCAAAACTAAACAAATATAATACAGTATACTATTCAACATGTTGCATTTTTTGTAGTGTCATAAAAAACAAAACCTTCCTACATGAAGACTGAAATACTAATCCTCTGTGTGTGCACTTACATTCAAAACTGTTTTAACTGTGTCACTTCTCAGCAACAAATTTCAGCTGCTGACTCAGCACTGAAAGGAAATTAAAGCAGATAAATTTGTGTGCTGGCTTCTGCACGGAAAGTCTGAGGAGGAAACACGACTGTGACGAGAGGCTGACCCTGTGGTTCCACCATTTTTGTAAATGACTTCCTGGTGTTGCGTTTTGGAGAAAGCTCAAGACGGTACAATGTTTTCCTTGGTGGTTCTGGCACTGCTGTCCTGCACTGAGACACAAGGTAGGAAAAAGTTTTGGTTTTTTTTGTAAAAAAGCAACGTGATGGAAAAACAAAACAATAAACACACACTGCTGCAACCAGCTGCTACTGTCAAAAAGACAACCATACCTTAGTATGAAAATTATTAGAATTAGCTAAAAATTAACAGCAAAATAGTTAATTTCACATCAATTTAGAACTGAAATAAAAAACGTGTTCACATGTTTCTGGGTTTTTGGTTTTTTTTTTTGCCTTTTTATCTCATCCTACCATGAAGATTAC
Source organism: Archocentrus centrarchus (assembly GCF_007364275.1). Lineage (NCBI taxonomy): Eukaryota > Metazoa > Chordata > Actinopteri > Cichliformes > Cichlidae > Archocentrus > Archocentrus centrarchus. The sequence goes on along the minus strand of NC_044362.1, from coordinate 27,659,487 downwards.
ATGTACACAAAACAATTGTGACATCAGGTGTTTGTTATTTTGTTCTTTTAGGGCTCCAACATGGGTTTGTGCTGCATGGAGAAGACTTACTCCTGGATGTACAGAAACCTGTTGTACTTGACAAAAAGACAGATTTTTTCTGGAAATTTAATACCAGTAATTATGTTGGTAAAATCGGTTATAGCACAGAGGCAATATTATTTGATGGCTATGAAGGAAGGGCTGAGCTGTTTAAACAAAATTACTCTTTGTTATTAAAGAATGTTCAACACAGTGACAGTGGAGATTACATTGGAATAGTGGTTGGGGTACAAGAGCAAAGAGTAGCTGAATACAAGGTCACAGTCCAAGGTAGGTTTCTCTTTTCTTTTGAACTTTTAAATGTTAACACATCACAGACCTGCTCTAAACCTGCTCCTGTTGTTGCTCAGATCCAGTTTCTCCAGTTAGCCTGACAGTGGACTCTGTGTCCAGCAGCTCAGACTCCTGTAACCTCACTGTGACCTGCAGCACAACAGACGCTCACATCAGCAGCACCTTTACATGTGACACCAGAAGCTGCTCACAGGTGGAACAAAAGAATTTGAAAGCTGCTGCCCATTACCAAGTGAGCTGGGAGCAGAGTAAGAAGGAGATCAAACCTTACTGTGAGACAAGTAAGATTAAAAGACAAAATGTTGTTTTTATATTCCTGAAATAATTGAGCAGCAGATTAGACCCTTTGGTAGGACAGTGGGGTGTATGTTTGATACTCAGTGTACATCAGATTTCCATTACATGCTAGAAACCATTGTTAAATAAAAGATCTGCCCCTCTAGTTAGATTATTATTGAATTCAAAACAAAAATTTGACATTGCACAAAAATTGTTGGCCTTCAGAGTAAAATGAAGGCAGATAATTAATTATCTGTTTTAAAATTTCCTATTGCACAAGTGCAGTCTTTGAAACATTCCTATATTGCCTGCATTTTGAAAAACAGAGTTCGGCCACAAAGTAGACAAAGTGCAGTAGACTTTCTCTTAGTGAAATTAGTGGTTCATAACTTTGGCTCTGGTGTTCTTCAGTGCCACAGTTTGGATCTGCTGTCTCCATGCTGTGATGAAGTCGCCTGTTTTTCTGTGTTGCAGCTTCAGATGGTGTTTCCTTCTGCGTGGTGAAGACAGTCGTCTTCTCTGTCGGTCTGATCATCATGGTGTTTGCTGTCATCAGTGTGCACGTCATGGAGAAGATTAAGAAGAAAGAATAAAGTTTCCTGCTAACCAACTGTACATAAAGCTCGTTCTTATGTAGAAAAATATGAAGTTAAAGAAGCTGTTTGTTTTTTTTTCTCACTTGCAGCACCTTTGGTTAAAAATAGGTCCTTGTTGTTGTTTTTTGTTCTATTATATGACGGAAATTCTGCATTTGAAATGTAACAATGCAGCCAAATCCAGCGACATGCAGCAGGTTCAAAGGAAGCAAGATTTTTTTTTTTTTTTAATTTTTACTTATGAAAAACGTCTTTGAAATGTTTTACATGGACTGAAATCCCTGCAGAGCTTCAGGGATGTTTATTTTGGTGCGTAACTGAATGTAAACGGAAACTTTGTAACTTCACAATAAAACTCCACACAACGAAACATAAATGCTATTTTTCTCATGATTATCTATTAGTTAAACCCAATATTAACTGCGGTCATTTTGTAAATATAAGATTTGTTTGTCATTAACATTTTTATGAAGGATTTGTTCCTCAGAACCACAACAAAAACAGTATTTATGGGTTTTATTTCAGAAAGGTTCACCAAGCTCCACCAAATTACGTGCGTTTCTTAAACTTGACCAGAAGAGGGCGGTGTGTTAACGTGGAGCTGTGCTGCCCACCTGTCTGCCCTTAATACCAATGGATTGAAATCAGCATGTTAAACGTGTAAAGTCTTGTGAAAAAAGGAAAAATATGTCAGTTTTTTTGTATTGCAAACACTTAAGCACAAATGAAAACATATTTTGAAAATGTATTGTTTGTATTTGTTAAACATAAAAATTTTTCAGGTGAAGCCTTAAACTTCAATCAGGGAGTTTCTCACATCTTATAAAAGCATGATGTGTTCTTCAGTAATTTACAGGTGAACATCGTGAGTGTGACAGAAACAGTCATTTGTGATGAGGAGTCTCCTCAAATGAAAACTTAGCAGAGACAGCAGGAAGTAAATATGTTAGATCATGCAAAACTCTGTTACAAATCCAGAGCCCTGACATGTTGAGTTGCAGTAATATTAGCAATAAACTACCCACATAATAAAACTGGTCTGGCCTGTATCTGTCCCACGTTCCACAAAGAATTACGGCCCTTTGATGGCCCACATCTGGTTTGTCAGAGGTGACCCACACATGGGCCAGTGTGAGGCCAGCTGCAGGTGCACTGGTGGCCCTGTGCTGGCCCAGTACAGTTTCAGTACTGGCACAAGATGCCTAATGTATACCTTCATCAAGCCATGTAATAACCACATGTGTCATATTTGGCCCAGATGAAAAAAATGCCTTGACAACGGTGAATAGACTCTGATGACCATCATAGCAGAACAGAATCCCAGCAGTGATAGGATTGAGGACAGGAGCCTCAGAGTGTAGATGCTGGTGGTGGTGAAGATGAAAATGGAGGCTCTGAGAGACCACAGTGAGGCAGGGATGGGAAGGAGGCGGGTTTCATGAACGAGAGTCAGAAAGACAACATGGGAAAGTGATGTAAAGAGTAGACTAGCAACCACATACCCAGGAAAGAAAGCAGATGAATGATTATGTGTGTTTTTTAATGTAATTAAGCTAAGCATGGGAAGCAAAACATGATGGAAATGCAAATTCAACATTCCTACACTTTTCAAGGTTTTCACATTCACATTTTTCTTTTGATTGGTTGGGCAAGTAAAACATTTGTTCATAAAGTTAGTTTTGACAAAGCAATCTAAGATGTGTTTAAATATAGACCTACATGTATGAGAAAGAATTTGGTTAATATTTCCAGTTCAGATAGCCTAACTCTCTTATTTGTCATGTTAAAGTCTTCAAGTACATCATAATTTCAGTGTGAGTGTGCCTGAAGAAGTTTTGTCAAATTAGTTGATGTAGAGTAAAAATTCTCATTTCACTTTAATAACTTAGCTTCCTAATATACATAAAAAGAATCCTGTTCTGAGACAAAATACAACGAGCAAAAGCTCGGCTTTCAGAACTGAGCCTTCGTAGCCAAAGAAATGAAAATATTGACCGATATCCTGATGAAAATTTAAGAGATTATAATACCAGTAAATTATAAACTTTTCACCATATTGTAGTCTTTTCAGAAATGCATTCATCTGGCAAATGCTTTTGTCTATATAAGTTTTGCCTCATATGCACAGTCATGGAAATATTTATGTGGTTACTGAAGTGTATTGTGGTACATTTCAAAGGAAACGTGTCAATATTGTCGGTGAGAGGGAAGAAGCTCTCTCATTTTCCAGAGTAAACCTTACTCTCCTGAAAAAAGTCGACCCTCATCGAACATCATAGTGTTTGCTGTTAGCAGTGTCCACCTCATGGAGGAATACAAGAAGCAACAATAAACAAATAGTTTGTTACTAATTGTAGTTCAGTTTCTAAAGAAAAAGCAAAACTTAAAGATAGCATCAGCTTTGTTTGTTTGTCTGAACCACTTCCAGCACATTTGGTTTCTGTACCTGAAAGCAGTCTGAACTGAGTAACCACTTTTGTGTTGCCTGCTGACAAATGCTGGTAAGACTTGAGTTTCCGCTGCTGGGCTGCGCTGCTGCCGAACTGTGGTCAGATCGGAGCTACACTATGACACATAAAGTTTACACACGGAAAATTCAGGTAACATTCAGAGTAATCAGAAATTGTGAGAACTATTTTAACACAGACATGTGAGAATGAATGTGGCTAACACTGGAAGTGTAGTGAGCTAATAACATGAGTTCAAGTGTTTGAATCCTAAAGTAACAAAATATATCAAACACACCATAAAACCTAATTAGCTGCATTTTGTTTTTCAGACTTCTTAAAAGAGATCTAACTCCTCTTAAGCAAAAGTTGAAAGTCCAAGCTATTATCTTTTCCAAGAAGCCAGCAAGCTTTGTGGAAGCATACAGCACTCTTATTTGCTGCCTTTTCATGCACATTCAAAACTGCTTACTTGATGGTTTCCTTCCTTATTGACAGATTTCAAGCAGTGAAATATTCCTTTGAAAGGAAATTGAATTAGAAAAGTTTGTGTTCTTGCTCTGTGAGTCTGTGTCGAGGAAGAACAACTGCGAAAAGGGGCTGTCCGTGTGGCTCTGTCACTCTTAACCACTTCCAAGGTGTTGCACTTGTTGAGAAGGCTCAAGACTGCAATGCTTTTCTCTGTGATACTGGCACTGCTGTCCTGCACCAAGGCAAGAGGTAGGAGAAGAAAGATATCCAGATTTTAATGTACATGTTCTTTTATTAGAGCAAAATTCAGGAAGAAGTTAGTTTATCAGCAGGTATCTATAAGGTGTCCCAGGTCTCAGTGACGATCAAACAAGTGATATTTTCTATACTGAGTCCATAAATTTCCACTGATGTCTGTGTGAGTTATGAGAGACCTAATGAAAATACTGCCAATCTCTTTGGATTAAAAATTGCATTTGTAATGAATTAAACTTATTATCATAATGTCTTTTTAAAACATTCATCTTTCATGGATTATGCTGACAGATGTTTTTGTCTTTTAATTGGTTATATTTCCACCAAATTATTATTGATTCCTTTGTGTAAAACTCTACTTTTGCTGCAAAATTAGAAAAGAACAGAACAGAATAGAACAGAATAGAATAGAAAGCTTTTATTGGCATTATACAGGATGTACAGTGAGATTGGAGGGCCACTCCTGTTCAGTGCCATACAACAGAAAGTCAAACTTTCTAAAATAAAAATATAATAATCTGATATAATCTAAAAGATTCGTGGCAGTGGCGCAGTGGGTAGGCGCTTGCCTTGCAGGTTTGAGCCCCTGTCCCTGCGCTGCATTGTGTCCTTGGGCAAGACACTTAAACCACATTGCCTAACAGTAGCGCCGGTCTCTGGCTGCATGACCGCAGATGTTCGTCTCTGGAACGATCAATTCGTTGTGTGCCTTGTGCGCACAATGACAATGAGTTGAATCTAATCTAATCTAATATACAGAAAATAAAACAGTATGTAGAAAAAATATACAGAAAATAAAATGTATAAAAAATACAGAAAATAAGAGAATGTATACAAATACATACGCTGTAAAAAATAAAATAAGTGTATACATATAATAATGAAGATGGTGAGTATTATATTTGGTGAATGAATATTTCACTAGTGAATGAATATCAGATATTACACAATGTAGGAGTGATAGATATTGTTCAGTATGAATGATATAATATTGCACAGAGATGTGGGTGTTGCACAGTTACAGTGTGTGTGTGTGTGTGAGTTCAGGGTGGTGATAGTGAAGAAACTGTTCTTGAGTCTGTTTGTTCTGGCTTTAATGCTCCTGTAGCGGCTGCCAGAGGGCAGCAGGGTAAACATTTTGAATTAACTAATCATTTTCTTTCATCAGTAAACTAAAAATACTATTATTATTAATTTTATATTAATTTTATTTTGCTGTTGTTGTGTTTTTAGGACCTGAGCATGTGTTTGTGGAGCATGGAAATGACTTACTTCTGGCTGTAAAGAGATTTGTTGGATTCATCAAAAGGGGAGATTTTTCCTGGAGATTTAATATAATTAATATTGTAGCTAAAAGCAATTATCATAATTCAGTAGTGTTTGGCACTTATAAAGGCAGAGCTGAGATTTTTGGACAAAATTATTCTTTGCTACTGAAGAGTGTGAAAAAGAGTGACAGTGGAAATTATATTGCAATCATAACTGGGGCACAAAACCAAAGGGTAGCTGAATACAAGGTCACAGTCCAAGGTAGGTCTCTCTTTTCATTATCACTGTTAAATGTTAATACAGCATAGGCCTGGATTAAATCTCTTCAAGCCTGTTGTTGCTCCTCAGATCCAGTGTCTCCAGTTAACCTGACAGTGGATTCTGTGTCCAGCAGCTCAGACTCCTGTAACCTCACTGTGACCTGCAGCACAGGAGATTCCCACATCAGCAGCACTTTTAAATGTGATGCCCCAAACTGTTCTCACACAGGAAAAGGAAGTATGAAAGCCACCGATTTCTCCACTCTCAGTGTCTATTTGCAGCAAGACTTTATCATCTGTAATCACAGCAACCAAGTGAGCTGGAAATACAGCAACGAAAAGGTCAACTCTCACTGCAAGACACATTCAGGTAAGGTTAGAAGACATGATTTCATCAAGTCAGTGATTTCTACAGTCTGCGAAGGAAAATACACATTTATTTTTTTTTTTTTTCTGAAGAACTTGCATACTTTTTGCTCATATACTGCATTAGTGTTTTAACTCTGTCTCCACCTACGGATAAATCACTGAATTTGTCAGTTAATCTCCCAGTAATCAGAAAAAAAATCTGCTGCTGTGATTTTAAAAATAATAAATATAAACCTTCATATGACTGATCAACAAAACCCACATCAGCAGTACTTTTCAGGGTTCTAGGCAAAAATATTTCAGCCTGGTGAGTGTGTGTGTTGAGAAGTGAGAATTACCGAGCTAATGCGAAATGTCAAAAAAGTAACTTAAAGTGCCAAATTGTCTTATATTTTTGACATCAAATTGTGGACCGGGCTTATGTCTGTCTGTAAGACTGATAAACAAAAGGTTTGGTGACAATTTATGGGTTGAAATTTAACGTAGAGAATATGAGCAATTCTTTACTAAATAAAACTTTAGTGTATCCCCGTAAATATGTTCACAAACTTGAGAGAAAAATACAAACTAAGTAATTATCTTTTAACTTGTGGGACATTGGATGATAAAAACAAATGTTTAATTGAAAGTCTAACCCTTTAGTTGTTTGTTTTGCTGATGCTATTTCATAACAGCTAACATAATAAAAAGTCTCAAGAATAAAATTAAATAAATTAACTTAAAACCTGCTATTGCACGTGGCCATCCTTTAAAACTTTTTATACTTTGCCCGTGTTTTGAAATAGAGTTCAGTCAGTTACACAGTGAACAAACTGCTACTTAAATTTAAATCGAGAAATCAGTGATTCATTTTTATCTGCTGTGCTGTGCTGGAGTGTCACAGTTTAGATCTGCGGTCTCCATTTTGTGACAAAGTTTTTCTGTGCTGCAGAGTCTGAGAGTCTCTCCGGTGGCATCACCATCTGTGCGGTGAAGACGGTCGTGGTCTCTGTCAGCTTGATCATCATGGTGTTTGCTGTTATCAGCGTCCACTTTATGCAGAAGCTTAAGAAGCAAAAATAAATTACTAACCAGCTATAAAGTTATTTATTTTTTAAACCATGTTTGGTTGTAAAATTTTATTTGGGTTTTGTTGAAATGTACTCAAGCCAGCAACATGGATGCAAAGATTTCAAGATTAAACTATTCATTTTAACACTAAATACAAAAATACATGGTCATTTCACAAGAAAATCTCAAAGGGTATGTATAATTCAAATATTCTTTTGTTTTGTTTTGTATTCTTGATTATCAATTAAACCCAATAATACTGTAACTGTGCTCACTTTGGAAATATAATGTTTCTTGATCATGTTGAAACAGTTTTTTTTGTTTGTTTGTGTGTTTCTTTGTTGTTGTTTTTGTTTGTTTGTTTTTTCAGATTTGCTTTTGAGATAACACCAGTTATTTTATGGGTCCCGTTTCAGAAAGCAGGTTAAACAAACTCTAAACCCTGAACCACGTGTGTTTCTTGAACACCACCAGAAGAGGGCAGATGTTTACTTTGAAGGTGGGTCATCCACCCTGTTAGAAACACGTGTTTATTTCTGTCCTATTTTTCTGTTGGATGATAAAATAAAAATTGTTTTCTCCTCGGACATAAGACAGATGTTTGTGGCTACAGTACCTAAACCTAAAAATATGCATTCATTTAAAATAAAATACATCTGTCACTGAATTTTCTCTTTCCTCATTAGACTTGAACCTTGAATATGGAAATAAAAAATAAAGTTTTATAATTTCTTTGAAAAAGAAGTCGCAGGATTTTTTTGAAACAGAATTTTTGCATGTCCTTTCTTTCACATCACTAAGAAAAAGATTTGAAGATTATCCAGAGTTTTTTCAAGTAATTTTTTGTAGTATATGGTTTGTAGCTTGTAGTTTCTGATAATGTGAACTGGTTTTGTTCCCAACAAAAGCAAAGAGTTAAAGGTTAAAAATGTGCTTAGAAGACATAAATATAAGTCAAGATATAAATGTGGATTAAAAAGACTATGGCATTACAGTGCAGTTCACTTTGTAAATAAGTTACATTTATAAAATTTTTAAATACTGATGATGTGTTTGCTAGTGGGTAAAGTGACGTTCAAGTGCAATATCACGGGGTATCATAATAGGACGCCACCAGTGCAACAAGCCTCGTCATGAAATTTCCTCACTACTAAATGTAACACCTTAGTCGTTACAGGATTTGGACCAGATGACAGGTTCGGCTATGGAGAGTAGAGTTAGTGTCACCACAATTAAGGACCACAGACCAAGAGAATAAATTTAAATTAGCCGGCAAAATTTATTTACACACAACAAAAACCATAAAAGACTTTGACAACAGAAAACACAACAGCATACACCTTCCTGGTGTATAATCCCTCTTTTTGTTATCTTAACCAAAAGAAATAACTTCAATTTAGGGTTATTTGTTCAGTTCCCTTTGGTTTGTCTGTTTGAGTTAACTCAGTAGTCACTAAACCTAGTTTAGTTCTCTAGCTTCAAAATCTATTTATCTATTTTATTATTTTTTTTTTTAAAGTTAATACAAACATTAGGCTCTGTATTCAGATTCGGCAGACTCAATGTTATGTTAGGTTTAACCAACAAAATAGTTTGCAATCTCAGGTGCCGTTTACACGAGACCGTTTTCATTTTGAAACGGTGTCGTTTTGATGCGTTTCGGCCTTGCGTTTACACGACAACGGTGTCGTTTTGATGCGTTTCGCCCTTCTGTTTACACGACAACAGAGTGAAAACGATGTGTTTCAGAAACGGGGTCCAGAGTGGAGCGTTTCAGAAACGCACCGGCTTGCGTTTTCGTGTAAACACTTGAAACCGGGGTGATTTGAAAACGCTCGACTCGCACATGCGCACTATGGTTGCGACGGCCAGTTTTTCGCGCACGCGCAAACTGATAAACAGTACTCGCGGATTCACGAGTGCTTCTTATGCTCTTCCTGTGTTTTTACCGTTTTGTAATTCAGCGTTGTGTGCAGCAGCGATCCAACCTCATCATCGGTCCACACAAAACCTCTCACATTGGCCGTTTTTTAAGTAATGAACAATTTGCCGCACTACCTACTGTGTCACTCCACGCATGCGCGTCTTGCGTAAACAAACTGCAAAGAGAAAACCAACGCCAACTTGTGGCCTGGCATGGGAACTACATCGTTTTCATCGTTTCACATGTCCTCGTGTAAACGCGGATCGTTTCTGAAACGCCATCGTGTAAACGAAAGGCTGAAACGCATCAAAACGACACCGTTTCCAGTGAAAATGGCTTCGTGTAAACGGCACCTCAATATCACAGCAGTACCACACAGGGTCATTCAATATTAAAATAAAAATATTGAACCAAAAGACACAACTCAAAATAATCCAGCAAAAGGCTGAACAAGGTGTGATGCACATGAGAGTCTCTTTTCTTTTGTCCTGCTGTTGATCCCTCTATTGTCTGTGTTCTGCGCTAGTCTTGAATCCACTGCTGTTAGCAGTCAAGGATAAATCCTACCAGTTCGGATGAAAATGGTCAACACTCAGCAGACAGCATGTTGCTCCACATGCACAGATCAGCAAATTCAGTGGCGGTTTCTGATATGGGCGACATGGGCAGCCGCCCAGGGCGGCATTTCATCTAGGGCGGCATGACCGCCCCCCTCCCCCCAACGCATTGCGATCGCCGCAGCAACGCCTACCGCACTGCTCCACTTGTGGGATAATGGGCGCCCTCTGCTTGCTGTGTATTGCATGTAGCTTTCTGCCATGGTCAGACAGGTTGTAACAGAAGAAAAAGGGCAGGCAGGGGATTCTCTCTCTGTCTCGCTGTCACTGCTTCACTCGATCGTCACACACACAGCGCTGCCCCGCCCCCTTCTCCTCTCAGCCTGGGGTGCGAGTCGAGTGAAGCAGTGATGGCGTGAGAGTGAGACTGTCAGCCGGGTTCATTCATTCATGCCTGTACAGTTTGGGCCTGGTTACAGCCAACAGTAACCGCTGAATTATAAATAAAGGCGACTTTTGCTGGCAGTCTCTCGCCAAACCTTTCATCCTCACGGACACTGCCATATCAAGATTAACGCGAAGTGTATGTCCTAATATTGAAAAGTTTTGCGAGATCTCGCAAAAGTAACTCAGGATCTCGCAAAACTTTTGCGAGATATGCAAAACTGACTCTTTTTTTTTTTTTTTCCTCCCATGTTCCACAGAATGAATCTGTGCGTCTAATAAAATTAGATGCACACAACTGATAGAACACAAAGCCAATTTCATTTATAATACTGTAAATATGGTCATTAAATCACAGTATTTGTGTGAACCCGAATCCTGATAAAAAAAATAACACAAATACGAATCTAGACAGTTTGGACAAATGTTGGTGGATGGCGCAGTGTTGCCAGATTGGGCAGCTTGTGAACACATTGGGGTGGAATATTATATAGATATTTCTATATAATTATAAAATTATATAGATATATAATTTTACAATAAAAACTTCCTAAAAACCTACCAAATATGGTGAAAAGCAGCCAAAATTTTAACAAGTTACCCAAAGCTTGTATATTTAAATATATATCACACCTGGTGCTATTAACATGAGTTTCAGTGGAGGTTTTGTTGTGTTGGGCTGGCAACTGTCAGTCAGATCTGACAACCCTGGGGATGGGCGGTGGTGGTGGCGAATTGTGGCAGATGGAAAGGAAAAGGTCAAAGCCATCAGGTGCACAGTTTAGGAAAAAGAGAAAAGAAGAAGAGGAGAAACAAGCAAAGATAAAGGTAAGCAGAAGCTGTGTAATATTTCAGTTTCTTCCATGTTTTTTCAAATAAAAATTTAAAAGAAGGCCCTGTGACAGGCTGGCGACCTGTTCAGGGTGTACCCTGCCTCTCGCCCTATGACAGCTGGGATAGGCTCCAGCCCCCCCGCGACCCTGACCAGGATAAGCGGAAGCGAATGGATGGATGGATGGAAATTTAAAAGAAATTCTGAGTGTGCCTGTGATGGTGGGGGGACCTTCTGTTAAAGCCTGTCTGTCAGACCATGGCAGAAAGCTACATACACCACACAGCAGTCGCTCATTACCCCCCCAAGTGTAGTAGTGCGGCGATCGCTATTGTGTGTGTGTGTGTGTGTGTGGGGGGGGGGGGGGGGGGGGGGATGCTCGCCCAGGGCGCCAAACAGGCTAGGACCGCCACTGAGCAAATTCACAGTTCATCAGGTCCGGTGGCTCGCCATCTCGTTTCACCGCTTATGAAGTCCCACTTCAGTACTAGCTCAACTTTTCTCCACTCCAACTTAAATGGCCTAATGTAAGCAACATAAAATATCAATAAATAAACAAAATAAAGCGTTGGCTGCTTAAGACATTAGCCAAGAGTCAGCGTTTTGCTTAATAGATGCTGATTAAGCCGCACACCCGCCAAAATGGCGGAGCGGAGATAAGTCAAAACACAACACTTGCACTTCAATTTCACACATGGGCATCATAATATCAAGTTTTAAAACACAAACAACATAAATCTGACATCTTAGCTTATACTGTTTTCCAAATAATACATTCAACGTAATAAAATTCTCAAAAGAAATAAAATACATTTTCACGAACTCACCAAGTCCCATTCAGCAATGTACACACGTCTGAAGGGCAGGATAAAGTGGAAAAACAAAACAATTTCTCAAAAAATTAAAGATATTCTTTTAGATAAGTTTCCTTTGTTTAATAACGGCAGCTCGACGTCTGTGTGTCTGCAGCGATCTTGGTCAGAACCGAAAAGAATCCGGTTGGCTACTACCAGTCACATGGGCCACGCTGGGACACTTTCAGAATAAAAGCTTGCCTATTTAAAATTTCAACCATACATATTGTAGCGATTCTCTTAGTTAGAGAGCGTGTTGATGTTGTGGGATTTCGGACTGTTCGGGAGGTTCGTGAAGGCAGCATGGAGAGAGAGAAAAGACCGAGAGCTTGCCTGTGTGTGTGTGTTGCTGTTCCGTTGTTGTAGTTGTGGTTGGCGTGGCTGTGGCCTACAGCAGCCGTTTTTCTGCTAATAAAGACGACCTTTGTTGTGAACATCGCCGACTGTGGAAGTGTGTTTACAACGTTACATTGGTGTCAGAAGTCAAACTGCTAACCGTCGGCTAGCCCTGCTTCGGCTACCTCAGTTGACAGCCTGCGCTAACTATGGCAGCGCAGCGAGATGTGGCCGGGGCCCGCCCGAAGATCAAGAGAGAGGCTATGGACAGTGACTTTGGGGGCACGCTGGGTCCTGAGGGAGCGGACAGTGCCGGAGAGCGTTTGGCCCGCCTCAGACGGACTGCCAGAGGCCTGGCGGCCGCCGCTGGCTTTAGCCCATCGACTGCAGGAATATACGCGGGCGCGGAGACGCCCGCCCCGAACAGCGCGGGGCCCGTGCTTGGCGATAGTGGCGCCCGGCCCTGCCAGGCAAATGTGAAAACCCCCAAGTACTCCGGTAAGGCTGACTGGGAGGCCTTCCATGCTCAATTTGAACTGTTAGCGCATGCTGCGGCCTGGTCCACAGACACTAAAGCACTCCAGCTAGCCTTGTGCCTCACTGACGACGCTTTGGCATGCCTGCTGCTGCTTAGCCCAGCGGAGAGGGGTGACTACAGGGCTCTGGTTGGTGCTCTGCAGCGGCGGTTTGGGCAGTGTGGCCAGCCTGCTGTCCTGCGGTCCGAACTGACGAGTAGACGGAGACAACCGGGTGAGCCGCTTCGCGCTTTGGCTAATGACATTGAGATGCTAGCGAAGAAAGCATATGCCCACATGCCCATCGCCGTGCAGAACGAGCTGGCCAGAGACCAGTTCATCCGCGCCATTATCCCTGGTGAGCTGCGCATCCAGACTCAACTTTCCCACCCCCGCAATCTGCACGAGGCCCTGGAGATGGCCTTGGAGAGGGAGGCCGTGGTGGCTTCTGCGGGGTGCGACCATAGCGAGTATGACCCGGTGGTGAGGGCTGCGGTGCCGGAGGCCCCGGGCCAGGGGGTGCCAGCGTGGGCGGCCGAATTGACCGAACTGGTTCGAGGCGTGTCTCTACAATCTTCACGCCGCGGTGCTCGTCCTCGCCGAGACCCTCCTGTTTGCTGGACGTGCGGACAGCTGGGCCACATCAGCGTGCGATGCCCAGACCGTGCCGGTGTTCAGGGAAACGCCTCAGGGCCTGCGTAGGCGGGACGGCGCAGGCCCCTTCTTCTGTGTCCCAATCCGCCGGGGCGCCGGTGGACAGAGCCCAACGGTACAGCTGGGGGTGCGGGGCTCAGCTCCCCCCAGAAGCAGACGACAGCACAGAGTCCGCGAGGGTGGTGGGCTGGACGCGTGCAGGGGATTTTTGTCACATCCCCATCACCCTGGCAGGGGCTCTGTGCACAGCTCTGGTCGACACTGGCTCCACTGCGACCTTGATGAGACCTGACGTGGTGCCGGTAGGAACCCAGTTGGAACCAACTACAGTAAAACTGCGTACAGTGACTGGTGAGTTAGCCCCGATGTTGGGAAAAGGACTGGTCCCTATTCAGGTGGGGGGCCTGGGAGTGAACTTGGAGGTGTGGGTGGCAGCGGTGCAGGACGTTTGCATATTAGGCCTGGACTTTCTGCGGGCCTCACAGAGTGTCTTAGACCTGGGGAATAACACGCTGACCTTTCCAGGGGGCCCCATGGTTGACCTGGTGCGCCCCGCACAGGCCCCGAACCTACAACCGCCAAAGTCGAGAGCAGCGGGGGTGCACCATGAGGCACACCTTCCGCCCCCGATCTACCCCCCTGCACCCCTGTCCCCTGACCCTGATTTAGCCACCGTGGTGGGTTCTCCTGCCTCAGACCAGCACACTGTAATGGGGGAGGGGGATAGACTGGCAGTAGTGAGGGACATATGGACACGTAGCTGCCAAGATTTAGATCATCCACAGCGGGAGGAGCTGTGGCAGGTGCTGCTGGAGTTCAAGGACATTTTTGCTCTGTCAGAAGACGAGGTAGGCTTAACTCACCTCCTGCAGCACGACATTGACACGGGAGATGCACGGCCTGTGAAGTCACGCCCTCGCCGCCTCCCCCTGGCGCATCAGGCTGCGGCTGATAGTGCGATCGGGGAGATGCTCAGGGCTGGCGTCATTGAACCCTCCGACAGCCCCTGGGCCTCGGGGGTTGTGATGGTTAAAAAGAAGAAGAGCCCCAAAATGAGATTCTGTGTCGATTTAGGCCGTTGAACAGTGTGACTAAGAAAGACTCATACCCGCTGCCCCGCATCGATGAGTGCCTGGATTTGGTTTCCGGCTCTTCCTGGTTCTCCTCGCTGGACCTGCGTAGCGGGTATTGGCAAGTGCCCCTCAGCCCCGCAGCCAGACCAAAGACTGCTTTCAGCACAGGCAGGGGGCTGTGGCAATTCCGTGTTCTCTGCTTCGGCCTGTGCAATGCGCCGGCCACGTTTGAAAGGTTGATGGAAAAGGTGCTGGCCGATATTCCCCGACAGGAATGTTTGGTCTACTTGGACGACATCCTGGTCCACGGAAGTTCCTTCGAGGCAGCTCTGGCATCCCTGCGGCAGATTCTACAGCGGATAGCGGCAGCGGGCCTGAAACTCCACCCTGATAAGTGCTGCTTTATGAGGAAAGAGCTGGAGTTCCTGGGACACAAAATCGGGGGTGAGGGTATCAGTACGCTGGAGGAGAAAGTGCAGGCGGTGAAGGACTGGCCAACCCCCACAAACTTGAAGGACTTAAAGAGCTTCCTTGGTCTGGCGTCCTACTACAGGCGGTTTGTAAGGGGGTTCTCCTGTATTGCTGCGCCCCTGTTCCGCCTGCAGAAAAAGGATAGTGACTTTGACTGGTCAGCAGGATGTGAACAGGCTTTTGAGCGGCTGAAAAACGCCCTAACAGAATCTCCCACCCTCGCCACCCCGGACCCCAGTCTGCCGTTTATTCTAGACACAGATGCCAGCGATGTCGGAATGGGGGCAGTGTTGAGCCAGGTGGGGCCAGCGGGGGAGAGAGTGGTGGCGTACTTCAGCAGAACCTTTAATAAGGCTGAACGACGCTACTGTGTGACGCGAAGGGAGCTCCTGGCCATAGTACGGGCAATAAGTCACTTCAGGTACTACCTTTGTGGCCTGCCCTTCACTGTCCGGTCAGACCATTCAGCCTTGCAGTGGCTAATGGCGTTTAAGGAGCCAGAGGGGCAGATTGCACGCTGGCTGGAGGAATTAGCGCCATACGTCTTCGAAGTGAAGTACCGAGCGGGGGCTCACCACGCCAACGCAGATGCCATGTCCCGCCGCCCCTGTGCTCCAGCTGGTTGCCGGTACTGCGAAAAGCGGGAAGCCCGGGAGGAGGAGCTCCGGGCTGGGGGAGAGCATGATTCCGGGTGTAGCGGAGGTGAGCTGGCCTGCAGAGTGGCACAGGTGATTGACCCGCTCGAGTGGAGAGCGCAACAGGAGCAGGATGTTGACCTCCGGCCAGTGCTACAATGGGTGGAGTCTGGTCAAAGACCGCAGTGGAGCGGAGTGGCTGGATACTCACCTGCAACTAAAGGACTGTTTGTGAAATTTTCAGCTCTCCGAGTAAAGGACGGAGTGCTGCAGAGAGCCTGGAAGGAGCCAGCTACGGGGGAGGAGAGGTGGCAGGTGGTGGTCCCCAGGGCCCTGAGGGAGGCAGTTTTGAAGGCCTCCCACGGAACCGCCGGGGTGGGGCATTTTGGAGTTTCCAAAACCCTTCGGCGGCTCCGGCAGAGTTTCTACTGGGGGCAGCTCAGGAGGGATGTTGAGGACTTTTGCCGCCGGTGTGACCTCTGTGCAGCGCACAAGGGTCCCTCAGACCAGTCCCGGGCCCAGCTACAGCAGTTAGCAGTGGGAGCCCCGATGGAGAGAGTAGCAGTGGACGTGATGGGGCCTTTTCCACGCACAGACAGAGGAAATCGTTATGTCTTAGTTGCCATGGACTACTTCACAAAATGGCCGGAGGCATATGCCATACCCGACCAGGAGGCGGAGACGGTGGTCGACAGGCTGGTGGAGGGCATGTTTGCCAGGTTCGGGATGGCAGAAACCATTCACAGTGACCAGGGAAGGAACTTTGAGTCGGCTGTTTTCTCTGTCATGTGTGAGCGCTTAGGGATGCGAAAGACCCGGACGACACCGTTACACCCGCAGAGTGATGGGCTCGTCGAGCGCTTCAACAGGACCCTGGCGAAACAGCTGGCCATCCTCAATGCAGAGCACCAGCGTGATTGGGACATGCATCTCCCCCTTGTTTTGTTGGCGTATAGGTCCGCTGTGCAGGATTCCACCTTGTGTACGCCTGCCCTGCTCATGCTGGGGCGAGAGCTACGGACGCCAGCGGAGATGGCACTGGGGAGGCCTCCGGACGCTCCGGTAGTCGTACCGGGTCCGGAATACGCCAGGAGACTGCAGGACCGGCTGGAGTCGGCCCATGCTTTTGCCCGTGATCAGCTGGAGAAAGCGGGAATGAGACAGAAAAGGAATTATGACTTGAGGGTAAAAGGGAAAGACTTCAGGGCCGGTGACCTTGTGTGGGTGTACAGCCCGAGGAGGAAGAAAGGCCGGTGCCCTAAGCTGGACTGCCACTGGGTGGGGCCTTGTGTAGTGGTAGAGAAGCTGGGGGAAGTGGTGTACAGGGTTCAGCTGCCGACTAGGGGGAGACGAGTGGCCCTTCATAGAGACAGGCTGGCTCCATATAAGGGTGATGTGCGCCCGGTCCAGTCGACCCCCCTGAGAAATGAAACAGCCACAGCCCCAGACTCACTGACTGTGCCCCCTTCTACTGCCCCACAGCTTCCTCCACTTTTGCACCCCATCCCAGATCAAAAGCAGGGTGCTGCAGGACAGCAGACACAGCCCCAAGTGTCGTCTACAAGGGGGCTGCAGAGGCAGAGAAGACCCCCAGGTCACCTCAGAGACTTTGTACGGGATCCCTCGGGGCGAGGGATTTAGTGAGGGGGGGCAATGTAGCGATTCTCTTAGTTAGAGAGCGTGTTGATGTTGTGGGATTTCGGACTGTTCGGGAGGTTCGTGAAGGCAGCATGGAGAGAGAGAAAAGACCGAGAGCTTGCCTGTGTGTGTGTGTTGCTGTTCCGTTGTTGTAGTTGTGGTTGGCGTGGCTGTGGCCTACAGCAGCCGTTTTTCTGCTAATAAAGACGACCTTTGTTGTGAACATCGCCGACTGTGGAAGTGTGTTTACAACGTTACAATATTTTTAACCAACCAATAATCATCCATGGATTGAATGTTTGTTTTTAATATTTTTAAACCAGTTTTTTCCAGATGAAATAATAAACAAAAATAAATTTTAATCAGGTTTTTACCTCATGCACACTGTCACCTGGGTTACATAAATATTCCACAGTCAACTGTTAGTGGTATTATAACAAAATGGAAGTGATTGGAAATGACAGCAACTAAGCCAAGAAGTGCAGCGATCTAGCCAGAACAAATTCACAGCCCGGGCGTGTCAGAGGAACAGATGACCAGGCAATATGACTAGCAATGCTCCCCCTGAGCATTGCTAGTGCTAATTGCCTCTGTTGCTTAATGTGCTTAATGCTTAAGTTTGGTGGAAGAACTTAACTGGCCTGCACAGAGTCCTGACCTCAACCTGACAGAACACCTTTGAGATGAATTAGTGGAGACTGTGAGCCAGACCTTCTTGTCTAGTGTTTGAGACACTAGATAGAAAAACATGGTAAAGGTAAGACTTAACAATTCTTTGTGGTTCACACTTAAGAGAACATGTGTGTGTCTGTGTAACCAGCGGCTTCTTCTTTCTTTCTCTGCATTGTGTTGAATAATGATGAGCCGGACCGCCAACATATTTTGGAGTAGATCTCTGTTTGCTGACAAAGTTGTAATAAAAGAACATATTGTAACGTTGTAAACACACTTCCACAGTCGGCGATGTTCACAACAAAGGTCGTCTTTATTAGCAGAAAAACGGCTGCTGTAGGCCACAGCCACGCCAACCACAACTACAACAACGGAACAGCAACACACACACACAGGCAAGCTCTCGGTCTTTTCTCTCTCTCCATGCTGCCTTCACGAACCTCCCGAACAGTCCGAAATCCCACAACATCAACACGCTCTCTAACTAAGAGAATCGCTACATTGCCCCCCCTCACTAAATCCCTCGCCCCGAGGGATCCCGTACAAAGTCTCTGAGGTGACCTGGGGGTCTTCTCTGCCTCTGCAGCCCCCTTGTAGACGACACTTGGGGCTGTGTCTGCTGTCCTGCAGCACCCTGCTTTTGATCTGGGATGGGGTGCAAAAGTGGAGGAAGCTGTGGGGCAGTAGAAGGGGGCACAGTCAGTGAGTCTGGGGCTGTGGCTGTTTCATTTCTCAGGGGGGTCGACTGGACCGGGCGCACATCACCCTTATATGGAGCCAGCCTGTCTCTATGAAGGGCCACTCGTCTCCCCCTAGTCGGCAGCTGAACCCTGTACACCACTTCCCCCAGCTTCTCTACCACTACACAAGGCCCCACCCAGTGGCAGTCCAGCTTAGGGCACCGGCCGTTCTTCCTCCTCGGGCTGTACACCCACACAAGGTCACCGGCCCTGAAGTCTTTCCCTTTTACCCTCAAGTCATAATTCCTTTTCTGTCTCATTCCCGCTTTCTCCAGCTGATCACGGGCAAAAGCATGGGCCGACTCCAGCCGGTCCTGCAGTCTCCTGGCGTATTCCGGACCCGGTACGACTACCGGAGCGTCCGGAGGCCTCCCCAGTGCCATCTCCGCTGGCGTCCGTAGCTCTCGCCCCAGCATGAGCAGGGCAGGCGTACACAAGGTGGAATCCTGCACAGCGGACCTATACGCCAACAAAACAAGGGGGAGATGCATGTCCCAATCACGCTGGTGCTCTGCATTGAGGATGGCCAGCTGTTTCGCCAGGGTCCTGGTGAAGCGCTCGCCGAGCCCATCACTCTGCGGGTGTAACGGTGTCGTCCGGGTCTTTCGCATCCCTAAGCGCTCACACATGACAGAGAAAACAGCCGACTCAAAGTTCCTTCCCTGGTCACTGTGAATGGTTTCTGCCATCCCGAACCTGGCAAACATGCCCTCCACCAGCCTGTCGACCACCGTCTCCGCCTCCTGGTCGGGTATGGCATATGCCTCCGGCCATTTTGTGAAGTAGTCCATGGCAACTAAGACATAACGATTTCCTCTGTCTGTGCGTGGAAAAGGCCCCATCACGTCCACTGCTACTCTCTCCATCGGGGCTCCCACTGCTAACTGCTGTAGCTGGGCCCGGGACTGGTCTGAGGGACCCTTGTGCGCTGCACAGAGGTCACACCGGCGGCAAAAGTCCTCAACATCCCTCCTGAGCTGCCCCCAGTAGAAACTCTGCCGGAGCCGCCGAAGGGTTTTGGATACTCCAAAATGCCCCACCCCGGCGGTTCCGTGGGAGGCCTTCAAAACTGCCTCCCTCAGGGCCCTGGGGACCACCACCTGCCACCTCTCCTCCCCCGTAGCTGGCTCCTTCCAGGCTCTCTGCAGCACTCCGTCCTTTACTCGGAGAGCTGAAAATTTCACAAACAGTCCTTTAGTTGCAGGTGAGTATCCAGCCACTCCGCTCCACTGCGGTCTTTGACCAGACTCCACCCATTGTAGCACTGGCCGGAGGTCAACATCCTGCTCCTGTTGCGCTCTCCACTCGCGCGGGTCAATCACCTGTGCCACTCTGCAGGCCAGCTCACCTCCGCTACACCCGGAATCATGCTCTCCCCCAGCCCGGCGCTCCTCCTCCCGGGCTTCCCGCTTTTCGCAGTACCGGCAACCAGCTGGAGCACAGGGGCGGCGGGACATGGCATCTGCGTTGGCGTGGTGAGCCCCCGCTCGGTACTTCACTTCGAAGACGTATGGCGCTAATTCCTCCAGCCAGCGTGCAATCTGCCCCTCTGGCTCCTTAAACGCCATTAGCCACTGCAAGGCTGAATGGTCTGACCGGACAGTGAAGGGCAGGCCACAAAGGTAGTACCTGAAGTGACTTATTGCCCGTACTATGGCCAGGAGCTCCCTTCGCGTCACACAGTAGCGTCGTTCAGCCTTATTAAAGGTTCTGCTGAAGTACGCCACCACTCTCTCCCCCGCTGGCCCCACCTGGCTCAACACTGCCCCCATTCCGACATCGCTGGCATCTGTGTCTAGAATAAACGGCAGACTGGGGTCCGGGGTGGCGTGGGTGGGAGATTCTGTTAGGGCGTTTTTCAGCCGCTCAAAAGCCTGTTCACATCCTGCTGACCAGTCAAAGTCACTATCCTTTTTCTGCAGGCGGAACAGGGGCGCAGCAATACAGGAGAACCCCCTTACAAACCGCCTGTAGTAGGACGCCAGACCAAGGAAGCTCTTTAAGTCCTTCAAGTTTGTGGGGGTTGGCCAGTCCTTCACCGCCTGCACTTTCTCCTCCAGCGTACTGATACCCTCACCCCCGATTTTGTGTCCCAGGAACTCCAGCTCTTTCCTCATAAAGCAGCACTTATCAGGGTGGAGTTTCAGGCCCGCTGCCGCTATCCGCTGTAGAATCTGCCGCAGGGATGCCAGAGCTGCCTCGAAGGAACTTCCGTGGACCAGGATGTCGTCCAAGTAGACCAAACATTCCTGTCGGGGAATATCGGCCAGCACCTTTTCCATCAACCTTTCAAACGTGGCCGGCGCATTGCACAGGCCGAAGCAGAGAACACGGAATTGCCACAGCCCCCTGCCTGTGCTGAAAGCAGTCTTTGGTCTGGCTGCGGGGCTGAGGGGCACTTGCCAATACCTGCTACGCAGGTCCAGCGAGGAGAACCAGGAAGAGCCGGAAACCAAATCCAGGCACTCATCGATGCGGGGCAGCGGGTATGAGTCTTTCTTAGTCACACTGTTCAACGGCCTAAAATCGACACAGAATCTCATTTTGGGGCTCTTCTTCTTTTTAACCATCACAACCCCCGAGGCCCAGGGGCTGTCGGAGGGTTCAATGACGCCAGCCCTGAGCATCTCCCCGATCGCACTATCAGCCGCAGCCTGATGCGCCAGGGGGAGGCGGCGAGGGCGTGACTTCACAGGCCGTGCATCTCCCGTGTCAATGTCGTGCTGCAGGAGGTGAGTTAAGCCTACCTCGTCTTCTGACAGAGCAAAAATGTCCTTGAACTCCAGCAGCACCTGCCACAGCTCCTCCCGCTGTGGATGATCTAAATCTTGGCAGCTACGTGTCCATATGTCCCTCACTACTGCCAGTCTATCCCCCTCCCCCATTACAGTGTGCTGGTCTGAGGCAGGAGAACCCACCACGGTGGCTAAATCAGGGTCAGGGGACAGGGGTGCAGGGGGGTAGATCGGGGGCGGAAGGTGTGCCTCATGGTGCACCCCCGCTGCTCTCGACTTTGGCGGTTGTAGGTTCGGGGCCTGTGCGGGGCGCACCAGGTCAACCATGGGGCCCCCTGGAAAGGTCAGCGTGTTATTCCCCAGGTCTAAGACACTCTGTGAGGCCCGCAGAAAGTCCAGGCCTAATATGCAAACGTCCTGCACCGCTGCCACCCACACCTCCAAGTTCACTCCCAGGCCCCCCACCTGAATAGGGACCAGTCCTTTTCCCAACATCGGGGCTAACTCACCAGTCACTGTACGCAGTTTTACTGTAGTTGGTTCCAACTGGGTTCCTACCGGCACCACGTCAGGTCTCATCAAGGTCGCAGTGGAGCCAGTGTCGACCAGAGCTGTGCACAGAGCCCCTGCCAGGGTGATGGGGATGTGACAAAAATCCCCTGCACGCGTCCAGCCCACCACCCTCGCGGACTCTGTGCTGTCGTCTGCTTCTGGGGGGAGCTGAGCCCCGCACCCCCAGCTGTACCGTTGGGCTCTGTCCACCGGCGCCCCGGCGGATTGGGACACAGAAGAAGGGGCCTGCGCCGTCCCGCCTACGCAGGCCCTGAGGCGTTTCCCTGAACACCGGCACGGTCTGGGCATCGCACGCTGATGTGGCCCAGCTGTCCGCACGTCCAGCAAACAGGAGGGTCTCGGCGAGGACGAGCACCGCGGCGTGAAGATTGTAGAGACACGCCTCGAACCAGTTCGGTCAATTCGGCCGCCCACGCTGGCACCCCCTGGCCCGGGGCCTCCGGCACCGCAGCCCTCACCACCGGGTCATACTCGCTATGGTCGCACCCCGCAGAAGCCACCACGGCCTCCCTCTCCAAGGCCATCTCCAGGGCCTCGTGCAGATTGCGGGGGTGGGAAAGTTGAGTCTGGATGCGCAGCTCACCAGGGATAATGGCGCGGATGAACTGGTCTCTGGCCAGCTCGTTCTGCACGTCGATGGGCATGTGGGCATATGCTATCTTCGCTAGCATCTCAATGTCATTAGCCAAAGCGCGAAGCGGCTCACCCGGTTGTCTCCGTCTACTCGTCAGTTCGGACCGCAGGACAGCAGGCTGGCCACACTGCCCAAACCGCCGCTGCAGAGCACCAACCAGAGCCCTGTAGTCACCCCTCTCCGCTGGGCTAAGCAGCAGCAGGCATGCCAAAGCGTCGTCAGTGAGGCACAAGGCTAGCTGGAGTGCTTTAGTGTCTGTGGACCAGGCCGCAGCATGCGCTAACAGTTCAAATTGAGCATGGAAGGCCTCCCAGTCAGCCTTACCGGAGTACTTGGGGGTTTTCACATTTGCCTGGCAGGGCCGGGCGCCACTATCGCCAAGCACGGGCCCCGCGCTGTTCGGGGCGGGCGTCTCCGCGCCCGCGTATATTCCTGCAGTCGATGGGCTAAAGCCAGCGGCGGCCGCCAGGCCTCTGGCAGTCCGTCTGAGGCGGGCCAAACGCTCTCCGGCACTGTCCGCTCCCTCAGGCCCCAGCGTGCCCCCAAAGTCACTGTCCATAGCCTCTCTCTTGCTCTTCGGGCGGGCCCCGGCCACATCTCGCTGCGCTGCCATAGTTAGCGCAGGCTGTCAACTGAGGTAGCCGAAGCAGGGCTAGCCGACGGTTAGCAGTTTGACTTCTGACACCAATGTAACGTTGTAAACACACTTCCACAGTCGGCGATGTTCACAACAAAGGTCGTCTTTATTAGCAGAAAAACGGCTGCTGTAGGCCACAGCCACGCCAACCACAACTACAACAACGGAACAGCAACACACACACACAGGCAAGCTCTCGGTCTTTTCTCTCTCTCCATGCTGCCTTCACGAACCTCCCGAACAGTCCGAAATCCCACAACATCAACACGCTCTCTAACTAAGAGAATCGCTACAATATTCCAGTTAGCGATTGATCACTCTAAGCCCCGCTCCCACCAAATGCAACAGGGAAAGGAGCAGGGTGAAGCACGAAACTGCTCTTTATAAAAGAGTTGTCCTAGAAAACCAAACGTAGGGGCACAGAAACAATAACAAATGAAAGGTTCCTCACACCAACCAGAGTTATCCAAACACGTCAGGTAAACTACATGAACAAATACTTTTTGTTGAATTCTACATAAATAAACACAAAAATAACAAATAGAGACAGGACAAAACTGTAAATACTATTAACAAAGAATTGGTACTGTTACACCTGTTCATATGAGACAAATATGTGGAGCATAGGCTCAGCCACAATCGGGCCATGTGTAGCATGGCCACAAAAACCAAACCACAATCATGCTACATGTGGCATGCCATTATATAAGCAGTGCCATCATTGCAAGACACATTCAGTTGACACACCACTTATCATGCCAGCAGTGGGCCAGCACTTTTTTCGACTGCAGTTCAAGAGCTGCAGTAGTTCAAAATTAAAGGGTTTAATCTGACAGTGGATTCTGTGTCCAGCATGCAAATTTTATATTATGTCTGATTCTATCTCCTTCTATTGATATGAAATATAATTTCAATTACACTAGACATGCACTTACTGGGGTTAGGTTAACTGGCTACTCTAAATTGCCAATAGGTGTGAATGAGAGCGTGAATGTGAGTGTGAAAGGTTGTTTGTGTCTCTGTGTTGGCTCTGCGACAGGCTGGCAACCTGTTCAGGGTGTACCCTGCCTCTCACCCTATAACAGCTGGAAAAGGCTCCAGCCTCCCCGCAACCCTGAACAGGATGAGCAGAAGCGAATGAATGGATGGATACCAAAAACGTGTTAAAGCCCTTGGTAGATAAAGTAGATAATTAATTACAGTGTATTCATATATTTCTTCCAATTGATTTTGCAGCTTTTCCTCAAGGAAAATCTCCTGTGATTTTAATTTTTTTTATTTTTTGTGAATTATTTTTTTTAAGATTAAGATTAAGATTAAGATTAAGATTAAGATAGTGTTTATTTGTCACATGCACAGTTATACACAGTACAATGCACAGTGAAATGTATTTTGTACCTGCAACCATATATACACACACATATAAATAAGAAGAATAAAAATAAAAAAAAGTAATTCACACTATACACTATACTCTATATACTATACACTATACACACTTTTATAAATTATAATATTTACATTGTGCAATAATGGTCCAGTTAGGGCTCAGAGTTGAGCAGACGGATGGCTTGTGGGTAAAAACTCTTCTTCAACCTTTCAGTCTTAGCCCTCAGGCAGCGGTAACGCCGGCCTGATGGGAGCAGGGAGAAGAGAGAGTGTCCGGGGTGGCTGGGCTGTTTTAGGATCTTCATGGCCCTCAGCCTGCACTGCTTGGTGTAAATGTCCTGCAGGTTGGGGAGGGTGGTTCTGATGGTCCGTTCAGCTGAACGAACCACCCTTTTTAGGGCCATGAAGTCCTGCTTGGTGCAGTTTCCCATCCAGGTGGTGATGCTCCCACGCATGATGCTCTCGATGGTGCAGGTGTAAAAGTTCCTGAGCACCTTGAGTGGGAGCTTGAAGTCTCTCAGCCGCCTGAGGAGGTAGAGACGCTGTCTGGCCTTCTTCACAGTGATGTTTATGTGATGAGTCCAGGACAGGTCCTGTGAGATGGTCACTCCCAGGTATTTGAAAGTGTCCACTCTTTCCACCTCAGCACCACTGATGACAAGTGGATGGTAGTCCCTCTGCTGCTTCCTGCTGAAGTCCACGATCAGTTCCTTTGTTTTGCTGACGTTGAGCAGGAGGTGGTTCTCCTGGCACCAGTTCTCCAGGCGGGAGACCTCTCTCCTGTAGGCTGTCTCCTCATTGTGAGAGATTAGTCCCACAACAGCAGTGTCTTCAGCAAACTTGATGATGACGTTTGCATACAGCTTTGCACATTCATATTTGCATACAGCTTTGCACATTCATATTTGCATACAGCTTTGCACATTCATACACTGCAAGCGCTTTAGTGGTTTAACACTGAGGCAAAATATTAAATACTTTATCCATCCCACGTATTTTTATTAATTTTTTGAGGAAATCTTTTTGTAAGATTAACACATTTGAATTTACAGGGAAATAACCACTTCTGTTTTGACAGCTGCTATTTTGAGTGTTCGTGAGTTTCAAGTCTTTCCGGTGCTGCTGTGGTCTGTGCAGAGTTAAAGTATATCACCATAATCTACTACTATGATACTTCATCTCACATTCAAATAAACCTGACAAGGCAAGAAGTGTTTAAGAAGAAGAAACCAGTGAGAAAGAATATCAATATCCTTCCAAGTGGAGTGAAAAACTCAGATATGTTCAAGAATTCAGGTGAATCAAAACTAAACAAATATAATACAGTATAATATTCAACATGTTGCATTTTTTGTAGTGTCATAAAAAACAAAACCTTCCTACATGAAGACTGAAATACTAATCCTCTGTGTGTGCACTTACATTCAAAACTGTTTTAACTGTGTCACTTCTCAGCAACAAATTTCAGCTGCTGACTCAGCACTGAAAGGAAATTAAAGCAGATAAATTTGTGTGCTGGCTTCTGCACGGAAAGTCTGAGGAGGAAACACGACTGTGACGAGAGGCTGACCCTGTGGTTCCACCATTTTTGTAAATGACTTCCTGGTGTTGCGTTTTGGAGAAAGCTCAAGACGGTACAATGTTTTCCTTGGTGGTTCTGGCACTGCTGTCCTGCACTGAGACACAAGGTAGGAAAAAATAATCTGCCCAATCATAAAGCAATGAATCATGTTTTGCTGCTGATGTGTTTTTTTATTTCATAGTGGTTATTTTTTTATTCATAGATAAGATAAGATAAGATAAGATAAGATAAGATAAGATAAGATAGTGTTTATTTGTCACATGCACAGTTATACACAGTACAATGCACAGTGAAATGTATTTTGTACCTGCAACCATATATACACACACATATAAATAAGAAGAATAAAAATAAAAAAAGTAATTCACACTATACACTATACTCTATATACTATACACTATACACACTTTTTAAATTATAATATTTACATTGTGCAATAATGGTCCAGTTAGGGCTCAGAGTTGAGCAGACGGATGGCTTGTGGGTAAAAACTCTTCTTCAACCTTTCAGTCTTAATCCTCAGGCAGCGGTAACGCCGGCCTGATGGGAGCAGGGAGAAGAGAGAGTGTCCGGGGTGGCTGGGCTGTTTTAGGATCTTCATGGCCCTCAGCCTGCACTGCTTGGTGTAAATGTCCTGCAGGTTGGGGAGGGTGGTTCTGATGGTCCGTTCAGCTGAACGAACCACCCTTTTAGGGCCATGAAGTCCTGCTTGGTGCAGTTTCCCATCCAGGTGGTGATGCTCCCACGCATGATGCTCTCGATGGTGCAGGTGTAAAAGTTCCTGAGCACCTTGAGGGGGAGCTTGAAGTCTCTCAGCCGCCTGAGGAGGTAGAGACGCTGTCTGGCCTTCTTCACAGTGATGTTTATGTGATGAGTCCAGGACAGGTCCTGTGAGATGGTCACTCCCAGGTATTTGAAAGTGTCCACTCTTTCCACCTCAGCACCACTGATGACAAGTGGATGGTAGTCCCTCTGCTGCTTCCTGCTGAAGTCCACAATCAGTTCCTTTGTT
Organism: Archocentrus centrarchus; assembly: GCF_007364275.1. Taxonomy (NCBI): domain Eukaryota; kingdom Metazoa; phylum Chordata; class Actinopteri; order Cichliformes; family Cichlidae; genus Archocentrus; species Archocentrus centrarchus. Next base: position 27,632,209 of record NC_044362.1, on the reverse strand, counting down.
TTGCTGACGTTGAGCAGGAGGTGGTTCTCCTGGCACCAGTTCTCCAGGCGGGAGACCTCTCTCCTGTAGGCTGTCTCCTCATTGTGAGAGATTAGTCCCACAACAGCAGTGTCGTCAGCAAACTTGATGATGACGTTGGACTCTGACGTGGCCTCGCAGTCATGGGTGTACAGTGAGTACAGCAGAGGGCTGAGCACACAGCCTTGGGGGGATCCAGTGTTGAGGGTGAGGGAGGATGAGGTGAGGTGACCCACTCGTACCACCTGTGGTCTGCTGGTCAGGAAGCTGTGAACCCACCTGCACAGGGATGGGCCCAGGCCCAGGTCCAGCAGCTTAGAGACCAGCCTGGAGGGAACTATGGTGTTGAATGCTGAGCTGTAATCTACAAACAGCACTCTCACATAGTTCCCCTTACCAGTGTCTATGTGTGAAAGGGTCTTGTGGAGGAGGAAGGATATGGCGTCATCTGTGGATCTGTCTGGCCGGTATGCAAACTGTAGTGGGTCGAGGGTGGTGGGCAGTGAGGAGGTGATGAATGTCTTGATGAGTCTTTCAAAACACTTCATCACCACAGAGGTGAGCGCTATGGGCCTGAAGTCATTGGGGCTGCTGGGGTGTGGTTTCTTTGGGACAGGGACTATGATGGACTTTTTAAAGCAGGTGGGAATCACACACAGTTTCAGTGAGAGGTTGAATATCAGTGTAAACACAGGTGCCAGCTGGTCAGCGCAGGTCTTAAGGACACGTCCGCTAATACCGTCTGGTCCAGCCGCTTTCCTGGTGTTTACACGTCTAAACGCCCTCCTCACGTCGCGCTCCGTCACAGTGAGTGTCTCCGCCCCTCCGGCCGGGAGCGCAGCGGGCTGTCGGCTTCCCGACTCAAAGCGCGCAAAGAAGATGTTGAGTTCATCAGCCAGAGAAGCGTCGGCACTCACCGGGTGTGTGTGTGGTGCTTTGTAGTCCGTGATGGTGCGTAGTCCCTGCCACAGTCCCCTGGAGTCAGACTGTTGTAGTTGCTGTTCCAGTCTGCGGCCGTAGCGATGTTTAGCCTCTTTCACCGCTCTGCGGACGTTGTATGATGCAACCTTGTAGTCCTCCATGTTCCCAGAGGCGAGGCCGGAGTTGTAGGCAACGGTGCGGGACCTCAGGGCGTCGCGGACAGATTTATCCACCCACGGCTTCTGGTTGGGAAAAGTCCTGATGGTCCTCCTAAGTGAAGTGTCTTCAACAACTTTCCCAATAAATCCCACAACAGTTTCCGTAAACTCCTCGATGTCTCCGCCCGCGCTGCTGCGAAACATGTCCCAGTCGGTTGAATCCAACGCACCCTGCAGTGCGGCCTCTGTTTGATCAGACCACCGTGTCACTTCTCTCACAGCAGGGGGTTCCTGCCTGAGCCGTTGTTTGTATTTCGGCATGAGAAGCACAGAGGTGTGGTCAGACTTCCCAAAAGGCGGAAGAGGCTTTGCTTTGTAGCCATCTTTGAATGGAGAATAGCAGTGGTCTAGGGTCCTCTCTCCTCTGGTGGGGCAGTCGATGTGTTGAATCAATTCCGGTATCAGCTTTTTCAAGTTTGCACTGTTAAAGTCCCCGGCTACGATGAGAGCCGCATCACGCTGGTTAGCCTGATAGGTGGAAATAGCCTCATGTAGCTCGGATAGTGCAGTGTTTGTGTCCGCCTGAGGTGGAATATAGACGGCGCTGAAGATGACCGAAGTGAACTCGCGGAGCAGGTAGTGGGGACGGCATTTCAGGGTTAGGAGCTCCAGGTTAGGTGAACATGATTGTTTCAGAAGGACAACATTCCTACTGTCAGTGGCGGTTTCTGATATGGGCGACATGGGCAGCCGCCCAGGGCGGCATTTCATCTAGGGCGGCATGACCGCCCCCTCCCCCCAACGCATTGCGATCGCCGCAGCAGCGCCTACCGCACTGCTCCACTTGTGGGGTAATGGGCGCCCTCTGCTTGCTGTGTATTGCATGTAGCTTTCTGCCATGGTCAGACAGGTTGTAACAGAAGGAAAGGGGCAGGCGGGGGATTCTCTCTCTGTCTCGCTGTCACTGCTTCACTCGACCGTCACACACACACAGCGCTGCCCCGCCACCTTCTCCTCTCAGCCTGGGGTGCGAGTCAGTGAAGCAGTGATGGCGTGAGAGTGAGACAGTCAGCCGGGTTCATTCATTCATGCCTTTACAGTTTGGGCCTGGTTACAGCCAACATTAACCGCTGAATTATAAATAAAGGCGACTTTTGCTGGCAATCTCTCGCCAAACCTTTGATCCTCACTGACACTGCCATATCAAGATTAACACGAAGTGTATGTCCTAATATTGAAAAGTTTTGCGAGATCTCGCAAAAGTAACTCGGGATCTCGCAAAACTTTTGCGAGATATGCATATGCAGATATTTTTTTTGTCCTCCCATGTTTTTTTTTTCCCCCATGTTCCACAGAATGAATCTGTGCATCTAATAAAATTAGATGCACACAAATGATAGAGCACAAAGTCCATTTCATTTATAATACTGTAAATATGGTCATTAATTCACAGTATTTGTGTGAACCCGAATCCTGATAAAAAAAATAACACAAATATGAATCTAGACAAATGTTCGGACACACAGCAGTCGCTCATTACCCCCCAAGTGTAGTAGTGCCGCGATCGCTATTGTGGGGGGGGCGCCGGCGGGGATGCTCGCCCAGGGCGCCAAACAGGCTAGGACCGCCACTGCCTACTGTCACACCAGTTGTTATTAATCATTAGGCACACACCTCCTCCTCTTGATTTTCCAGACTCACTCGTTCTGTCCGTGCGATGAACACTGAAGAACTCCGACGGCTGTACGGCGTGGTCCGGTATGAGGGGAGTCAGCCATGTCTCCGTGAGACAGATGATGTTGCAGTCCCTTATGTCCCTCTGAAACTGTATCCTGGCCCTGAGTTCGTCCAGCTTGTTATCCAGTGACTGGACATTAGCCAACAGGATGCTCGGCAGTGGCATTTGGTGCGCTCTGCGCCTCAGCCTCTCTCTTACGCCGGCTCTTTTCCCTCGGGGCCTTGTCCGTGACCTGGGTCCTTTGTTTGAGCTGGCCCACTGGAAACGCTGGATCTCCCGAGGCCAAGTCGGGTCGGGAGAAAAAGGTGTCAGAATACAGCCAGAGTGCTGTATTCTGATATTAAAAAGAGTCTGTCTGTCATACGTGATATGACACAGAGCAGGCGGAGTTATAAAGTCCAAAATTAGAGCTAAACCTAATATATACAAACAAAGCGTAGGAGCAGGTACGACGGCTGCTGACCTCACCAGCGCCATCTTGGATCGCCATAGTGAATAAGTCATCAATAATAATGCCTCATTCTATCAGAATAGTGCAGAAGAAGAGATTAGTTATCAATTTTGGGTCTGATTCAGCTCATTTGCCCTCTCACCTCCCTCATATTGTTCTGCTAGAGTTTGGACTCCAGCTTCCTCTTATCTGCCTCAGCTTCTCTTTCAGCTCATGTTGTACTTTCCTCACCTCCTTCGGGTCCCTAACCTTGAAGGCCTCTTTCTTCTTGTTGAGTAGAGTCTTCATATCCCTGGTTATCCATGGTTTATTGTTGAGTTGGCAGTGTCTAGTGTTGGCTGGAAGGGTGGTGTGCTCATAGAATCTGATGTGTTCTGTGATGCAGTCTATCATGATGGTGATGTCCTCCCCATGTGGCATATAGGGCACATCCCAGGCTGTAGACTCAAAGCAGTCCTGCAGAGCCAGTTCAGCCTCCTATAGGCTGCAGGCTGCCTCTTCACCACATACATAGGAGTCAGCAGGGCCAGATTATGGTCTGACATGCCCACAATGTGAAGGGCAGTATATGCATCTGTTGTATTTGCATACAAAAGGTGGGGCAGTCTATGTCCTGTATAAGATGGGTAAACCAGAGTCCAGGTTGCTGTAGTTGAGATCCCCAGTTATTATAAAAACACAGAGGGATACTTTATCTGGACTCTGGACAGACTAGATCAGGCAGTTACCCAAAGAAATACCCTTAAAACAGAGAAAATAAAGCAAGCGAGCTGATAAAAAAAAAGTAACAAAACAATAAACACTCACTGCTGCAACCAGCTGCTACTGTTGAAAAGACCCTAGCCTAGAATAAAATTTAATAGAATTACCTAAAAATTAACAGCAAAATAGTTAATTTCACATCAATTTACAACTGAAATGAATACAAGTTGATTCTTGCTTCTTTGTTTTGTTTTGTTTTGTTTTTTCTTTTGGCTTTTAGCTCATCCTGCCATGAAGATTACATGTACGCGAAATTATTCTGACATCAGGTGTTTGTTATTTTGTTCTTTTAGGGCTCCAACATGTGTTTGTGCTGCATGGAAAAGACTTACACCTGGATGTAGAGAAACCTGTTGAACTTGATGAAACAACAGATTTATTCTGGAGATTTAATAACAAAAACAATATTGTTAAAATCACTCCTGAAAGAAAGACAGTTCTCATTAACATCTATAAAGGAAGGGTTGAGTTTGGACAAAATTACTCTCTGTTATTAAAGAATGTACAACACAGTGACAGTGGAGATTATACTGCAGTCACAGTTGGGGGACAAGAGCAAAGGGTAGCTGAGTACAAGGTCACAGTCCAAGGTAGGTTTCTCTTTTCGTGTTCATTTTAAAATGCTGACACGACACAGACCTGTTTTAAATCCATTCACACCTGTTGTTATTCCCCAGATCCAGTGTCTCCAGTTAATCTGACAGTGACCAACAGCTCAGACTCCTGTAACATCACTGTGACCTGCAGCACAGTGGACTTAAAGATCAGCAGAACTTTTAGATGTGATGCCCAAAACTGCTCTCAGGTGGAAGAAAAGAGTCTGAACACCACAAAAACCTTTTCCTCTCTGATTGTTTACCTGCAGCAAGACACCATCGTTTGTAACCATAGCAACCAAGTGAGCTGGAAACACAGCAAGGTGACCAAACTGCAGTGTGAGCCAAAGCCAGGTAAGATTAAAAGCCATAATAATATAGAATGAAAAACTGAAATAATAATAAAAATGGCAGCACGGTGGCGTAGTGGTTAGCACTGCTGCCTCACAGTTAGAATACCATCTGGAAGGCCTGGGTTCGATTCCACCTTGGCCCAGGCCTCTCCCTCTCTCTGTGTGGAGTTTGCATGTTCTCCCCGTGCTTGCGTGGGTTTCCTCCGGGTACTCTGGTTTCCTCCCACATTCCAAAGACATGCACTTACTGGGGTTAGGTTAATTGGCTACTCTAAATTGCCCATAGGTGTGAATGAGAGCATGAATGTGAGTGTGAAAGGTCGTCTGTCCCTCTGTGTTGGCCCTGCAACAGGCTGGCGACCTGTTCAGGGTGTACCCTGCCTCTTGCCCTATGACAGCTGGGATAGGCTCCAGCCCCCCGCGACCCTTAACAGGATGTGCGGAAGCGAATGGATGGATGGATGTTTTAAAATTTCCTATTAAGTGCAGTCTTTGAAACATTCCTATATTGCCTGCATTTTGAAAAACAGAGTTTGGCCACAAAGTAGACAAAGTGCAGTAGACTTTCTCTTAGTGAAATTAGTGGTTCATAACTTTGGCTCTGGTGTTCTTCAGTGTCACAGTTTGGATCTGCTGTCTCCATGCTGTGATGAAGTCGCCTGTTTTTCTGTGTTGCAGCTTCAGATGGTGTTTCCCTCTGCGTGGTGAGGACAGTCGTCTTCTGTGTCGGTCTGATCATCATGGTGTTTGCTGTCATCAGTGTGCACGTCATGGAGAAGATTAAGAAGAAAGAATAAAGTTCCCTGCTAACCAACTGTACATAAAGCTCGTTCTTATCTAGAAAAATATGAAGTTAAAGAAATTGTTTGTTTTTTTCTCACTTGCAGCACCTTTGGTTAAAAATAGGTCCTTGTTGTTTGTTCTATTATAAAACAGAAATTCTGCATTTGAAATGTAACGATGCACCCAAATCCAGCAACATGCAGTAGGTTCAAAGAAAGCAAGATTTTTATTTTGTTTTAATTTTTACTTCTGAAACCGTCTTTGAAAATGTTTTACATGGACTGAAATCCATGCAGAGCTTCAGAGATGTTTTTTTTGGTGCGTAACTGAATGTAAACGGAAACTTTGTATCTTCACAATAAAACTCCACACAACGAAACATAAATGCTATTTTTCTCATGATTATCTATTAGTTAAACCCAATATTAACTGTGGTCATTTTGTAAATATAAGATTTGTTTGCCATTAACATTTTTATGAAGGATTTGTTCCTCAGAACCACAACAAAAACAGTATTTATGGGTTTTATTTCAGAAAGGTTTACCAAGCTCCACCAAATTATGTGTGTTTCTTAAACTTGACCAGAAGAGGGCGGTGTGTTAATGTGGAGCTGTGCTGCCCACCTGTCTGCCCTTATTACCAATGGATTGAAATCAGCATGTTAAACGTGTAAAGTCTTGTGAAAATAGGAAAAATACGTCATTTTTTTGTATTGCAAACACTTAAGCACAAATGAAAGCATATTGTGAAAATTTGTTTGTATCTGTTAAACATAAAAATTTGTCAGGTGAAGCCTTAAACTTCAATCAGTTAGTTTCTCACATCTTATAAAAGCATGATGTGTTCTTCAGTAATTTACAGGTGAACATCATTTGTGATGAGGAGTCTCCTCAAATGAAAACTTAGCAGAGACAGCAGCGTGCCCACTGAAGAGGTGGAGGAGGAAGTAAATTTGTTAGATCATGCAAAACTCAATTACAAATCCAGAGCCCTGACATGTTGAGTTGCAGTAATATTAGCAATAAACTACCCACATAATAAAACTGGTCTGGCCTGTATCTGTCCCACGTTCCACAAAGATTTACGGCCCTTTGGTGGCCCACATCTGGTTTGTCAGAGGTGACCCACACATGGGCCAGTGTGAGGCCAGTTGCAGGCACATTGTTGGCCCTGTGCCGGCCCAGTACAGTTTCAGTACTGGCACAAGATGCCTAATGTATACCTTCATCAAGCCATGTAATAACTACATGTGTCATATTTGGCCCGGATAAAAAAATGCCTTGACAACGGTGATTAGACTCTGATGACCATCATAGCAGAACAGAATCCCAGCAGTGATAGGATTGAGGACAGGAGCCTCAGAGTGTAGATGCTGGTGGTGGTGAAGATGAAAATGGAGGCTCTGAGAGACCAGAGCGAGGCAGGGATGGGAAGGAGGCGGGTTGCATGAGTCATAAAGACAACGTGAGAGAAGAGCTCAGAGAAGGAAAATGAGTGGAAAACAGCAATGATGTCCTCACTGAGTTTGACAGCGTGGGAAAGTGGAAGTGATGTAAAGAGCAGACTAGCAGCCAAATATCCAGAAAAACAAGCAGATGAGTTATTACAGATCTTCCTTATTGAACTTATGCATAAGCTTCATTAACATAAAAGCACGAACACTGTACACTGGACTGTTGTGGCTCCATAATGTACAGTAGTGGGTTATACATTTGCCTAACAAGCAAAAACTCCCTGGTTCAATCCTGTGAGAAGAGAGAAATCCTTTTGGGGTTGCATCAGTGAGGGTGTCCAGCTTTAATCTGCTAATCAAACATGCTCAGCTGCCTGCTGCAGTGACCCCGTTGTGTGTAGCCATCAGCAAAAAGAAGGTTCTCAGTATAGTGCATACGTTTACTGTGAATGTAAGCACTATACTATGATGTTGCTGCTATCCAGTGCAGAGTGCAGAGATTGTGAAGGCTCAGCTTATGTTTGAGCTCAGAGCAAACTCACTGAAAACTCAGCAATTAGGAGCTGAGCTCACAGCTCGAGGTTTCTGTTTACTGGTGTCATTTCTGCTTCTCTGGGCAAAAACGCACAAACTAAACCATGTGTGAAATGTGATGTCAGCATTTCACATAATTTATCATGCAGCATCTCACATTTAGTTTCTGAACTACAGTAATAACCTTACAGTAATAAACGTTTGTCAGTGTCCTTTGGTTGTCACGAGTTATCACAGGGATGTAATCACCATATTATGATACACTGCCTGTACTGTTTCATACAGCATCATATACATCTAACATGCAGGCCAGATATGATTTGCATTTCTTTTAACTTCATATCTTTAAGAGGAAGTTAAGTCAAGCAGAGACTTCCTGGCTGCACAAAGGTGGGTTAAGAGACACCCACACATCTGTCTGCCCGGCCTTTAACTTTGTGCTTATGGCAAATTTTAAAAAGTTGTTGCAAGAGTGCAGTACAAACACTTGGTGCTCCTCCAACAGTTAATAGTGTGTATGATTTGACTTGGCATTATTACCACAATTTCACAAACATATATCTGTGCCCACAGACTTTTGCTGATCACAGTACTGTGTACAAATAGTACTGCGGATCCACCATATGACTGTATAACCTTTGTAATGAAATGGGTTACAAATGGGAGCCCAGGGCTGATGCACTTCTTGTTTACTCTGCTCTTTTGTGTGCTGGCTGTTGTTTCATTTATATCTGAAATCTTTTGAAATTTGGCAAAAATAGATTTGTAGAATGCTCTACAAAATATTGAATAGAATAGAATAGAATGCCTTTATTGTCATTATACAGGATGTACAATGAGATTGGAGGGCCACTCCTGTTCAGTGCCATGTAACAGAAAATCAAACTCTGTAAAATGAAAATAAAAATATTATAAAAATATTATAATCTAGTATAATCAATATGATCAAGAGATATACAGAAAATAAACAATGTGTAAAATATACAAAAAATAGAATGTATAAAAATATATACATACATTGGTGCATCTGTACATTGTAAGAAAGTAAATATGTGTATACATATAATAATGAAGATGATGAATATTGCACTTGGTGAATGAATATTGCACTAGTGAATGAATACTGGATATTACACAATATAGGAATGTTAGATATTGTTCAGTATGAATAATATAATATTGCACAGAGATGTGGGTGTTGCACAGTTACAGTAGGTGAGTGTGTGAGTTCAGGGTGGTGATTGCTCTGGCGAAGAAACTGTTCCTGAGTCTGTTTGTTCTGGCTTTGATGCACCTGTAGCGCCTGCCAGAGGGCAGCAGGTCAAACAGGTCAAAGCCAGGGTGTGAGCTGTCCTTGACGATGTTCAATTCAATTCAATTCAATTCAATTTTATTTATATAGCGCCAAATCACAACAAACTGTCGCCTCAAGGCGCTTTGTATTGTGAGTAAAGACCCTACAATAATACAGAGAAAACCCAACAGTCAAAACGACCCCCTATGAGCAAGCACTTGGCGACAGTGGAAAGGAAAACTCCCTTTTAACAGGAAGAAACCTCCAGCAGAACCTGGACAGTATTCAGTGTGCAAAGATCTATATATATATGATCTATATATATATGTGTATATATATACAATTTTTTAATTTTACATTTTTTAATTTTTTATGAATTTTTGAAATATTAAAAATAAACAGTGCATTCATGTTTAATTTCAGTGACAAATTTATTGGCTAAATTGTTTGAAATTTGTTACAAGTACTCATTGGGCAACTGTATATAAAATGCTGCAGATAAAAATCTGATTCTTGATCTTTTATCTTTTTCTTACAAATTTTCAAAAATTTGTAAACAATCAACTCAATGATGACTGAAATACAGCCAAATTAGTTTCCAATCCAATATATCACATATTGTACAAATAAAACATTTGGCAGTGGTGCTCTGCAGGCCAGCAGGGCTCTTTTTGTTCACTTCTTTATTACATCTTTTTTCCTGCTCAATCAACAATCAACTAGTGAATCACCCCTCACCCAGTCCATCCTTTTAAAACGAGACAGCAAGAGAGCCACAGCAGAGAGACTGCAAGCAACACACATTAGAGTAAGAGCCCAGCAGGAGTAGAGCAGAGACGACTCAGCAGAGCAATGAAAAAGCAGCAAAGAAACCCAGGACTGGGGAGTCATTGCAAGGAGGCCATGGAGTTGTTTCCTTGGGGTGAATACGTGGTGTTGAAAAGGAGCACCGTCCAGTGGTAGCAGGTGAGTTGGGCAGAGCCACAAGAGAGACAACTGTAGATGAGATAGACTGAGTATACAGTAGCTACTCTTGCTGAGACTGTAAAACATAATATAAGCTTTTGATAAAGCTTATGTTTAGGGCTGGATCAGGTGACCCTGAACCTTCCCTTAGTTATGCTGCTGGCCTAGGCTGCTATATATATATATATATATATATATATATATATATATATATATATATATATATATATATATATATATATATATATATATATATATATATATATATATGTATATATATGTATATATATACATGTATATATATGTATATATATGTGTATATATATATATATATATATATATATATATATATATATATATATATATATATATATATATATATATATATATATATACACATATATATACATATATATACATGTATATATATACATATATATACATGTATATATATACATGTATATATATGTATATATATGTATATATATATATATATATATATATATATATATATATATATATATATATATATATATATATATATATATATATATATATATATATATATATATATATATATATATATATATATATATATATATATATATATATATATCACACTGCTTGAACTGCTGTACCACACACAGTTACACTTTATGCATGCACTGCTCATCTTATATAATCTGTATATTGCCTTAATATTGTTCCACTGTCTATAGAAAGTCCTATTTATTTATTTATTTATTTATTTATTTATTTTTGCTTGTGTGTGTAGCGACACCCAGCCAATAAAGTTCAACTTCTAAGTCTGATTCTTTGAAAACAGCTGAACGTAATCATAAAATAATTTGAATTGTGTATGAAGCTGTTACAGTCTGAGGGATCTGCAGACCGAGTGTTTGTGCAGAGGACCCAGAAGCAGACACACAAAAGCCGGCTGAGGGGAACTCAAAGCAAGTCATTTTATGACCGATGTAAAAAGTACAAAAAGAAACGTGAAGCTCAAAAGGGGAACGGAGACTATGACTAAAACTTAGAAAACCCACTAGGAAACACTGGTGAGGTGAACACGAGAATAAACACACAGAGCCTGAGACGTTATACACATGAGGGTGATCATGGGCGGTGGAGACAATGACATACAGCTGAACTGAATCAGCGACAATGAAACAGGAAGCAAAACTAAAAGCGAAGCACAAAAAAAACACCACTCTCAAAATAAAGCAGGGACTGCAAAAGTAAATGGGACTTACACACACACACTCAACATAGGAGACTTGACACAGGAGTGAGGAACACTGAGGCAGGAACTAAATTCTACAGCAACTGGGAACAAGGAACAAAACACATGAGACAAGACAAACAGGGAGTCTTTAAATAAATGCTAGAAAACTCCAAAACTCTGAATCACCTGGTCAAATGAGTCAGTAATAAGAGAGAAGCTGAGGGACCTGAGATCTCTCATAATTTGTCCTTTTAAAACCTCTTAGAAAGCAAAATGATGCCCTTTTCTGTGTGCGTGTGCATGTGTGTGTTGGTCTTTTTGAAATGCACTGATACAACAACTAAGTAGTACAAACAAAAGAATACAATGAAAAACTTGCAAAATTATTTTTTGTCTCATATTTCAAGTACAGCTGTAACAGCTGATCCAATAAAACTCACTGTATTTTTGATTGATATTTTAGATGCTGATAACAAAGGTCTAATAAAACCCTAAAAAAAAAGTTTTATTTTTATGGTCTCTTTTCTTTAATAAATATGTATTTTATTGCTCATATTTCTATGGTTTCTTGATAAAGATGACATACTCAGTGTACCGACTGCCAGTAACATGAACTCATGAGGGTAAATTTGGGAGAAGCTCCACTGAACATGTGACACTTCCTGAGACTCACTGACTTTTTGTTGTGCTAACGCCTTGCTTGTCTGTAATAAACACAGTTTAGTAAGAAAGTTTTGTTTGCTGCAGTCGGATTTTCCACAGCAAAAATCAAGAACCAACCAAAGGCTTCCTACTGAGACTGGATTTTGATTAGGTGTTAGCGTCAACTCGTTGTCATTGTGCGCACAAGGCACACAACGAAATGATCGTTCCAGATCACTCATCCAGAGATGAGCATCTGCGGTCATGCAGCCAGAGACCGGCTCTGCCATTAGGCAATGTGGTTTAAGTGTCTTGCCCAAGGACACAACACAGTGCAGGGACAGGGGCTCGAACCAGCAACCCTCTGGCTGCAAGGCGAACACTTATCCACTGCACCACTGCCACTAAAGTTTAATATATTTCTCCAACAAAATGTTGATCTATAAAAGGAAAACTTGAAATGTATTCATTTTTAACATTCATTATTAAATACTCTCAAAGCATGGCAATGTTTTAACCTTTTATGTATCTTTAAAATTTTTATTTTTATATGAAATTTTGTTACGTCTCATTTCTCAAGTCTATTCCATAATTATTGATAAAAATCAGATATGCTACATTAGTAAGGACTGCAAAAGGAAAAAAAAATAAGCATAACTTTATAGCCATAAAATATCATACTTCACAGTAAGCCACCACCATCCATAACCCCAAATTATCATAACAAAAAAAGATAATTCTGGAAAGCTTAAGAAAATTCATTTGTGCTTTATACAAGTTAAGTTGGTCCAACATGCCACCTGTGCCAGCATTTTAGAAAACCTGAGCTGAGACAGAGTTTAAGTGTTCAAAGTTCACGTGTGCTTATTCCTGTAAACAGATTCTGTCGACTGGTCTCCAGCTCTGGGTGTCGGCTGTGGGGCAGGAGATCTGGGCTGAGCAGCTCTGTTAACCTGAGCATATATCGTCTCTGGTTGAGAATTCTTTTTGGTCTTAGTGAGTTCTGGTCCGCGGTGAAACTCCACCAAGGCATAAGTGGATGTTGGAGAAGGACACACATCTGCAGACACATTCTGATTTTGAGTCTGACCTGGAGGCACGTCCTAGAAATAGATCAAAAGCATTTTGTTAGGGCAGTATAATTGTCGACATTATTTCTCTTGAGTAAGTTATAAACAATAACTGAGGAAGCCTGAACACAAGAGATCATCAGAAACAGTGATGCCCAAGTGTAGTAGGAAGATGCATGAAGCAGGAGCTGTATCAGCAGATTGGGTGGAGCAGTTAGTGTAGAAAGAAGATGGAGGTTGATTTGAAACGTGTAGTTGGACACACAGTTTCAAATAAAACTGATTTTGTTTGGGAGAATCAGTTCTCAGTTGGTTAAGAACGGTTAGATGTTTTATTCCTCAGCGTTTCGGGTAAATTGATAATTTTTTAAGAAAGAAAAAGTGTTGTCTTACCTGAGGAGCCTCACATGTCGTATTTTCCTTATTCCCTCTTTTTCCTGTAAGTCAATCACAGAAGACTTGAAATAATTCCATGTTGGGAATAACAATGACTCCAGATCAGTTCATGTTAGCTACAGAGAACTTTAAAAGTCCTCTATCCTGACATTATACAGTAAACTGATCAGTCTGCCACAGCTGTGAAATATAACTAAATAAAATCATCCATCTTTTCTGTCAAAGTGATTTTCAGTTTAGACATGTAGTTTAGACAATTTGGATCCATACATTTTAAAGCTAGCAGCTGATTTTATTGCTAATCTTTACCTACTTGAACACTTTTTGAAGAAGTGAGGATAACTTAAGGCAGATATTTTGAATGAAAATAAAATTTTTAAAAACCCTTCACAAGCAGATCTATACTACTGCAGATCTATACTACTGCAGATCTATACTACTGCAGATCTGTACTAATGTAGCAAAGCTGGACTTGACTTATTCTCATGGCATTGCCTAATCATATTAGGGATGTTTATGTGTATCAACTGTAGGCTTAACTGCAATACTAGATTAAAATATGAGCAATTCTTATTCTTATACTGTTATTGATGAAAAAACACAGTGGAACTTACGTTTTTTGACAATGCACAGGACGATGACAATGACACCAACTACAGCCAAAGCTGCAATTATGAAAACTCCACTGGAAACTGTAAGGAAACCAAAATATTATATCAGAAACATTCTGACCAGGTTCAGACCTGCAATTTTAACTTTGCAATTATTTCTATAAAGGCAGAATCATCATCATTCTAGAAGCAGAAACACTTTGTGTTAAATCTCAAAATGTTTTCAACCAGCAGTCATCCAAATGTTATTACTGTAGATGTAGAGCTTTTCAGACCCTTCACTTTTCAAAAGCAGCAAATCCTTTTTAGAGCAGCACGTTAGTTAATGACGTATCTATTTTTTTGTGAGAATTTACTCAATCAAGTGTGTATCACAAATATTTGCACGCACATGTTGTTCTTGCTTCTGCAGAGTACAGCAATAAGAAGTGCGTGCATGATCAGAACAGCATCTGAAAACTTTTACCAGTTCTCTCAAAAGCTGATGGGCATTTTCCTTGTGAAAAAAAGAAAAATAGTTATATCCCATTATAGTGCCTTCCAGTCCTTTGAGAGTCTGATATTTTCCTTAGCATAACATCTGTCGTCTCATTAGGAGCATACCCTCGATGTTGTCAGTCATACATACAAGCACGTGGGAGGCCATACAAGCTACTGAACACCATTTTGAGTTATTGGAATTCAATTTTGGCAAAACAGAATACCTTGCCACATTATTGCTTCACTTTGATTTTTCAGGTGTCTGTAAATTCTGCCCTCTGTAGGCTGATCATTTTCATTTCCATCAAACCATGTGGAATCCTTTAATTCCATATCAGTATAGATATCCAGCATGATTTTTATCGCACTAAGATCTGATGTGTTTTCAAAGTGTTGCTTTAATTTTTGGGTAGTGTATTTCAACAGAAATATATTAATATAAAGAGATAAAGTCTTTAAAAATCAAGAATTAGTTCTTAGTTTTAGTTCTTCGTTGACTTTTCTGCTGCATAAAATCTTTAACTTGTTACAGAAGGATTAAAATGAATCATTCGTGTCATTGTGGCCTTCAGTCTTACCTGTGTTTGTCTCACAGTGAGGTCTGTGCTCCTTACTCTGTTCCCAGCTGACTTTGTTGCTGTGATTACAGATGATGAAGTCTTCATGTAGGTAGACAGTTATAGATGAATGATCATTTTTGGTGTTCAACTCTTTTCTTCTGCCTGAGTGCAATTGTTGGCATTGCATCTAAAAATGTTGCTGATGTAAGGATCCACTGTGCTGCAGGTCACAGTGATGTTACAGGAGTCTGAGCTGTTGGTCACTGTCAGAATAACTGGAGACACTGGATCTGAGGAATAACAACAGGTGTGAATGGATTTAAAACAGGTCTGTGTCGTGTCAGTATTTTAAAATGAACACAAAAAGAGAAACCTACCTTGGACTTTGACCTTGTATTCAGCTACCGTTTGGTCTTGTTCCCCAACCACGACTGCAGTATAATCTCCACTGTCGTTGTGTTTTACATTCTTTAATAGCAAAGTGTAATTTTGTCGAAACAGCTCAGCCCTTCCTTCATATTTGTCAAACACAACAGGATCATTATTACTACATTTAGCTACATTGTTAGAGGAATTAAATTTCCAGAATAAATCTGTTTTTTTGTCAAGTACAACAGGTTTCTTTACATCCAGGTGTAAGTCCTTTCCATACAGCACAAACACATGTTGGAGCCCTAAAAGAACAGAAAACAACAACAAATCTGATGTCAGAATCATCTCATTAATATGCAACTCATAAACTGAATACAATATGTGTTTTCTCAGTATTTTTCTTTGTTTTTCTTATTGCTTGGTTAATATTGTTAGAGGTCAAAGGTCATTATTTTAGAGCCAGAGACGAAATCACAAAAGCTTTTCCAAAAATTTAAAAACTAACAAACCTAAAAACTAACAGACCCTATGATGTCTCCCAGCTGACAAGGCAGATCAACATTTATAAGTGTAAATATGTTTAAATTGTAAAGAAACCTGCTTATATCAATCAGAGCTCTCAAAATTAATGTAGAATTGTGTGAAAATGCCAAAATTATAAGAGTGTAGTTTCCCCCAGTCCCCTCCTGAGTCTGACCAATGATCACATGTCACACGTCACCCTTCAAACATTGTCTGTTTAGGTGGTTTCCAACAAACAACATGGGCTTCATAGATAAACTCTGTGGGGAAACCCAGTCCTATTAGGAGAAATGGCTTCCAACTTTATTTTGCCAACTTTATTAAACTAACCAAACTGTGTCTTTCCAGAAGCAACTTGCTTCCCTCCATTACAGGAGAAGGGAAGCTGACCGTGTATACTCTAGGACCACCTCAAACACATAAACCAAAAATCAGCAATGAAGGAATTAACCATGAAAAATGAATTGAAGACAAAGTTGTAATAAATCTAAAAGTCTTACTCTTAGACTTTCAGATCCTAACAGGAAAAAAATGTTGCTGATGGTTTTTTATCTGAATTCTTTTTATTTGAGTTAGTGCTCAGTTTAGATAAAATAACTTTATCATTCATGTGGAAACGACAGCCTCAATACTGCATTTAATTTGTTAGACGCACTCGTGCTTATCCCAACATATGGCTTAGGAGGTGCACATTAAACAGTATTTATTGAAAACACTCTTTTGTCTGAACTTTGTAAATTTATCACAGTTGTGAAAATGGAACTACAGAGCACTGTGGACTTTTTTTTTTCATTACACTGGAAGTCTTTCTAAAAGTGCTGTAACTAAATTTAAAGAAATGATTCAACTGTTATTTCCTTTAATCAGACAAAAGCCCTGCAGCAGTCTGAGCAGCTGATCTTTTTTTGGCATTTATCATTTGCCTGTTTTTGTCCACACTCTGCATTTTGTCCATTTTTTTCTACAACAGTAGCTTATAATGGGTGAAATGAAGCTTAATGAGACTATAAGATTCCTAAAATTTCAGAATGCATCCGTTCTGCCTCTTATGATAAAAAAGATGTTTCATCTGTGTTTATCCAATTTACTCGTCTTCCAGACTTTTGATCCCCAACTTTGATCTTTTCTCCTTCTGTCCACATGTCAAAGTGACACTGGGCAGGGACATCAAATTGTTCTTTATGGGGGGAAATGTTAGCCACTTTGCTCCAAATTTGTTCCCAAATTTATTTAATGGAATAACATAAGACAGTGAAACTAGAGATAAACTCACATTGCTTTTAAGCAGAAACTAATGTCAAACTTAAAAATGTTTGTCCATCCAGCCATCCATCCATCCATTTGCTTTCGTTTATCCTTTTCAGGGTTACGGAGGGGCTGGAGCCTATTCCAGCTGACATAGGGCAAAAGGCAGGGTACACTCTGTACAGGTCGCCAGCCTGTCGCAGGGCTAACACAGAGACAGACAATCATTCACACAATTGTGTGTGTGTGTGTGTGTGTGTGTGTGTGTGTGTGTGTGTGTTGTGTGTGTGTGTGTGTGTGTGAAAACCGATTGTGTAGGTGTTTATTATTTTGTTCTGCTATCTTTATTTCTATTTGTAGTATTGTATTTTTTAAAATTTTGGTCTCCTAAATTGCAGACTATCCACTGATTGTATGGATTTACGTAGAGTGTATATACATCTTTTTAAACAGTGGCTGCAATGGAAATTTTGCTGAACGTTCAGTGACAATAAAGCAATTTTTATCTTAATCTTAATCTTGTGTGCGTCAACAGTAAATCCTGTTTAAAGTGTATGCTTGCACATTCTGATATGTTAGTTAAGTTTTTACTATTAACTGCAGAAGTTCTAAATTCTTCTAAAACACAAACTCTGTGCTGAATGTTCACCTGATGACTTGCAAAGCATAAATGTGTTTCTTCTCAGTAGAAAGATTTCAGCATTAACATTAAAGCAGTGAGTGGCAGTTCACAGCATTTAAAGCTGACAAGTGAACAAGCTGGAGGGTTTTTGTCGCAGCAGTCAGGGTTTCATATGTGCTGCTTGGTCCACTTGCAGTCTCACAGCTTTAACCACAGACTAAACCATCTCTGAAATGAGATATTAGCATTGTATATTATTATGTAGCATTTCACATTTAGCTTTGATCAGTAACCATTCTATTTTTGTTGATTTCACTTTGTTTTAAGAAGTCATTTAGCATGTGTTATCACCCATTTTATGAGATACTGTTATATAATATTGCTTCATACAGCATCATATGCATGTCTTACACAGGCTGGATATGATTTGTCTTCTGTTGAAACTTAACGAGGAGAGGAAGTTCTTTCAAGCAGAGACATCCTGTCTGTGCAGAGGGATAGGAGCCACCCACATTTGCTGCTGTGCTTGTGGCAGTTAAAGAGTGCAGTGCAAAACATTTGGTACTGCTGTAGCAGAATTAATATTGAATGTGATTCCAATCACCACAATTTCACAAACGCTTATTTGTGGAAATTTATTGATTCAGGGTAACCTTCTTTCAGAGGTATCATATAAATTCCACTAGCAGTGCTAAAACTTTGTCAGAGCTGCCTGAGGGAGGTTTTTGAACACTACTGTGTACAAGTACTATGTATTAATATCTGTCTGTCCGCTATATGAATACATGACCACTGGAAATTACGGAAACATTAATGAGAAGAGTTACAATTCTTGGTCTGGTGCCTTTCTCTCCTTCCGGGGGTCCCTACTGGTACCAGTTCTCTGGTACTTGTACTGGTACCAGGAATGCAATTCATGCCATAATTACCACAATTGATATCCATGTAGATGTCAAATTGTAGAAGTCATGGCACAGACCGCCAGAATTTTTTTCTCTTAAATATTTGGTGTTGAATGCACATTACCAAAAACATGAAAATGCGTAAGTATATATAATTCTTATGATATAAAAATATAATAATATATTATATGTATCCATCCATCCATCTATCCTCTTCCACTTATCCTGTTCAGGGTCACGGGGGTGGGGGGGCTATCCCAGCTGACATAGGGTGAGAGGCAGGGTATATGATGTGAAAATTAAAATATATATTTGTTTGAATTTAATACATCAGTCACTAAACCAGCCTCTTTCTCCCTGGTGCTGCCAAGGCTAGTAATCTCTTCCAAACTGAGCTGGGTATGGCGGCTACAGCAGGTCCAAATGAATGGAACAAGCAGTTCATTAATCAATTAAAGAGGAAAAGGATAAAAAGGAGAGAGAGACAAACCTGAACTGGTACTCTTATAGAAATAAAAAATCAGAATGAAACATTGCCCTTAACAATTAACTTGTTGAGCAGGTTTTTAACAAGATGACAACCAAAGTAATCTGAGGATGACTCTAGCAGCTGCTCACAGGTGCAGTTTGTTCATGAGGCATCTGACACAAAGTTGTGGTTGGAAACATAGACAGGGGGAGAAGTGATACTCACAGAGGAAAAGAGGGCCAGAAAGACAGAAAAAGAGAGATTTACGGGAAGTAACCAGGATAGACATCCGTGTGTGTGCGTGTGTGTGTGTGTGTTGTGTGTCATATAGATATGCCGTATGCTTTGTTGAGTTAATGAAGAGGAGAAAAAAAAACCTGTTGCTGTGACCCATCAAACATCTGTGTAAACTGATGATCCAAAGAGTCCCATGATGTATTACTGATCACATTACCGCACCCAGTTGCATTGCTGTATATTCTGTATTGCTTGGTAATAATTTGTGTATTACCATATTGACCAAGCAGACACTTCAAGAAGCAGAGCAACAATGTAACATGTGGCCAGGTCAACATTTGCATTTATATTTAGCTGATGAAGTGCTGAACATGAAACCACAGCACATTCATCATCTTCATACAATAAGGCGGTAAATGCACTAACCAGCTCCATGTTACTGTTATTCACACATCAACGAGGAGACATTTACTTTGAAATTAATTCAGATTTCTTCATTGTAAATGTGTTAAAAATGGACCTACTGCAACACACTGTCAGTACCAATATTTTCTTTCCTTGTGATTTATTTCACAGGGTATTTACTTGACTTTTTTCCTCTCTGGCACTTATCTAGGCTGTTTATTACTGTATGTATTTTACAAGACATTTTAGTGTTATGGTACAATAACCACATTTAAACAACTACAAGAGATAAATCACTTTTGTATATTAGTGTAAAATATAATAATATAATAATAAATAATAAGAGTATAAAATACATGTTTACCTTGTATTTCAAATGAATACAGCAATAAAACTCCCCAAAATAAAATGCGATCCATCTCTGTGCATGCCTTGACAATCAGGAAATGCAAGCTTCCTCATTCAAGATTCCACAGAACGCAGCAAAACACTCAAACCATGAGTAACCACAGTGAGAAGTTTACATAAATGAGCTAACTACAACTGACCACGCATGAAACTTTAGATGACTTTGAAATGTCACCTGTCTGCTTCTCATTCTTCGAGTCTCACACGTTCCCCCAGTGTCACAATTGCTTTTGATTTTTTCTGTAGGCTTTTCTTTCTATCATTCCTCTCTCTTGTGCTCTCTCTCCTTCTGTAGTAGAATAAACTGAACGTAACCAGTGAACACAGTGGAGCAACTGAGTTCAGTATCCTACCCAAAGATACAGCAGACTGGAGGAGCCAGGGATCAAACCACCAACCTTATTAGTACCTCTTGAACTACAGCGTCTTGGTATAGGGGCCAAGGCACCCCCCCCCCCCCCCCCCCCCCCCCCACACACCACACCCAAATAGATATAAAAATATAGGCATGTAGACAGGATCAAGACAACCTTGTGAAATTCAAACTGAGCATCAGAATGAGAAGAAAGGTGATTTAAGTGAAAATGGCACGGCTGTTGATGCTGTTGGACAGGCTGAAACTGCTGATCTACTGGGATTTTCCCACACAACCATCTGTAGGGTTTACAGAGAATTGCTCAAAGAAGAGAAACTATCCAGTGAGCTGCAGTTTTTTGGATAAAAATCCTTTGTTGATGTCAGAGGTCCAAAAATTTCCAGACTCCTCAAGCTGATAGGAAGGCAGTACAGGCCGATTGACATTCTTTACAAACAAGGTATACACAAGAGCATCTCTGAATTCACAACACGTCACACCTTGAAGCAGATGTGCTTACAGCATCAGAAGACCACACTGGGTATCACCGCTGTCAGCTAAGAACAGGAAACTGAGGCTACATTTTGCATGAGCTCACCAAAACTGGACAATAGAAAACTGAAAAACCTTCCTTGGTCTGATGATTCTAATAACTGATTCTGTAATTCTGAAGGACAAAGTGGGGTCCAACCCAGAACCCAGCATAACTAAGGGGTGGTTCAGGGTCACCTGATCCAGCCCTAACTATAAGCTCGATCAAAAAGGAAATTTTAAGCCTAATCTTAATAATAGAGAGGGTGTCTGTCTCCCGAATCCAAACTGGGAGCTGGTTCCACAAGAAGAGGCGCCTGAAAGCTGAAGGCTCTGCCTCCCATTCTACTCTTAAGTATCCTAGGAACCACAAGAAAGCCAGCAGTCTGAGAGCAAAGTGCTCTATTTAAGTGAAATGGTACTTTGAGGTCTTTAAGAAAGATGGGGCCTGATTATTCAAGACCTTGTATGTGAGGAGAAGGATTTTAAATTCTATTCTGGATTTAACAGGGAGCCAATGAAGAGAAGCCAATGTGGGAGAAATATGCTCTCAGTCAGGGGAGGCCACTTGACTGTTCTATAAGACCATTTTATAAAACTGTTTTCTGAATTATTTCAACACTTTAATGGTGAAAATTGCAGAATTTATGCACTGCCTGTTCAAACACATGTAAGAAATGGTTTTGCTGTGTCACATACAATAAATGAAACAGGCGGTTGGCGCATGCCCATTGCTGTCTCTCTTTATATCGCCAATACACATGCTTCATTACACATGTGCTACACATGCTGATCTTCCACATATATAGAATGAATGTATGAGACATGTTTATTCCTGGTAATTGGTCATGAATGCATGGTGAAAATACACGGAAAGTACCGTTCTGCACCGATAGGGGCAGTGCCACAGCACTGTGCAACAGAGTAATGGAGATATTCGTGGAGAAGGATAGGCGCATGGACTTCATCTTCAAAGAAAGGTATACATGTTTGTTTTTGTTTATTTAAAAAGAGACTCCGCCCCCCCAAAAAAGAAAAAATATTTGACCTTACATTAAATATTTAGTTTTTCTTGCCATCGTTTTTGGACAGTATGGAGTTGATTAAAGCATAAATAATCATTTGCATAATTAAAATTGAAATATAAGCTTCTATTTTGGGTTCATATATGTGAACATCCAACTCCAGACGAGTCAGTGCCTCACCCGTCACAAACCTCACCGCACGTCACTGCTTTGGAGTTCCTATCGGTACTCTAGCTTTGAAGAACATATCCTGGTCAAAAATGACTCCAAGATTTCTCAGTGTTACTGGAGGCCAAGGTAATGCCATCCAAAGTATCTGGTTCGACACCATGTTTCTAAGATTTGTGGGGCCGAGCACGAAACTTCAGTTTTATCTGAATTTAGAAGCAGGAAATTAGAGGTCATCCAGGTGTTATGAGAATGGTGTGGCCCCTTTAAGAGAGAGAGAAGGAACAGCAGTGTGACGTGCGTGGGGGCGAGTGCATGTGGGAGGGGGAGAGATGCAGCGCGAGTGTGAGGGCAGATGCTAGTTGAGCACTATAGAAAGAAGACACAGTTTGTACAGCAGGTCGTGATTATAAAATAAAGCTGTTGCTCCAGCGGACAGTGGTGTCCCGTCTGTTGTTTCCACCACGGTGGAGAATAAGGGAGTTAACCCCGAGGTATTCGGCCCTGGAGAAGAGTAAATCTCCCCTGTGCTCTCTGACCCCGGTCTGAGAGCTGCTGCAGGAAAGGTTAACACTGGCGACCACGAAGGGACCGGGATTCCTCTGACGTTCCAAGGAAAGAGCAGCGGTGAGCAGAGAAACTGTGAAATAAACTGGGACAGTTAAACCAGGCTAAACCTTATAGTTTACCACATTGGACTGAGCAGCTAGGCTAATACCAAAATGGCGGCTCGCAACCCATGGCCTACTGTCGCAGACCTGCGCACACATGCAACTAGCCACACGAACCCATCCGGGGTGCTAACAGCAGCTAACGTGAACTTAAAAGAGGCATCAACTGGCTATATGGGCAAAAGAAGCAGGAAATATGCACATCCTAACCCTTTTCTCTGTGAAGAGGAGCCGTTTGGAATACGGCAGACAGTGGCTGAAACACCACATGACCCCCCACAGCCCAAGTGGTCAAGCACAAACCCCTTTCTCAAAGATGTTGAAAACACCTGTGCCCTTCCGGACAGTGGGGATAGCGTACTGAGCCACCCATATTCTCAGGTACAGAGTCAACAGTACGCAACATCATCACCTACTATTACTGTTGCAACCCCCCACTCCAACCCATTTTCTCCGGTACACCAAAACAGCTTTGTCCAGAGCACCCCCATTTCTCAAGCATCCTCCTGTCCCGCCCGCACCGGACCTTGGACACCCGTTGCAACCCACCTGAGGAGACTCTACAGTTAATGCACTCGCCCAGCAAATGTGTTCAGCCCAACTACGAATACAGCAGCCCCCCAGTTTGTACCATCAGCCCTCTTCTGAGAGCGAGGATGATTATGATTATAGAGAGAGAGTTCCCACCTTAAGGCCTGGTCAGTATGATGGCACTACTCCATGGAAAGAGTTCCTGCACCGGTTTGAGAGCTGTGCAAAGGCAAATTATTGGTCAGAGAAGACCATGATAGTCCAACTAAAGTTTTGCCTGGTGGGAGCTGCAGGAGCTATCATCCACAGGAACCCTCGGTCATCACAGTGGAATTACCGCCGCCTGGTGGAAGAGTTGGAAACTGCATATGGCCCTTCTTCAGAATATGCAGCTGCAGTGGCTATCGAACTGAGACAACGTGTCCGCCAAGTGGGTGAAGCCCTACACGTGTTGAGAGATGACATATATGGTAAAGTGGCAATGGCTTACAGTGACAGAACAGAGACTGAGCAAGACGCTATAGGCGTTGAAGTTTTCACTAATGCTGTGGGTGACGCAGAGATTGTGCAGAAACTGTTGGAACAGCGGCCTCACACACTAGCCCAAGCTTATAACATTGCCCGCCGTCACGAAACCACCAAGCAGGCGGCATCGTACGTAACCACCCTCATGCACACTGGGACACGTAACCTGGCTGAACGAAGGTCACGGGCAGCTGTTATCCGGAAAGGGATCGAGGCAGAAGGCCCAGAGCCCACCACCACACGTAAACCGTGGGGGGGTAAAGGACAGAATGAGGGGGTGCGTTGTCATAACTGCTCCGGTCTGGGTCACCTGAAGAGGAACTGCCCCTCACCAAGGAAGAACACCAACCTCAGGCTCCATCATCCTCTCCCAGAAGCTCGGGGCCCAATGCACTTCACCTCAAACCCAAATGCCAAGAAATGAGCATTCACATGCTGGTGCATGAGCTGGAGGTATGTGCAGTTTTGGACACTGCAGCAGGGAAGAGTGTCCTGCCTGCGAACCTCTACAACGCCATTCATCCGGAGGTCCGCCCTCACCTTCAAATATCTGAGACAGAGACTGTGATTGGGGTTGGGCCTGGTGATGTACCTGTCCTTGGTGAGGCATATATACCTGTACAGATTAACAACCGGCAGGTGAGCGTGCATTTCCTGGTGGCTGACATAACTAGCAGGCCTAATGAGGCAATCCTCGGTCATCCATTTCTGGTCCAAGCCCAGGCGCACCTTGACTTTGGAAACCACCGTATAGTACTCTTTGGAGAGGAAGTGCCACATTTTCAGCCACCGAACAAATCTAGGGCATTTGTAGTGAGAGTGGCCCGGACTGTGGTGCTGGAGGCCGGAGAGGAGTATATGGTCCGAGGCAACACCCATACTGGAGAAACAGTGAGGGGGGAGATGATGTTGAGCCCCACCAAAGGTTTTGTGGAGAAACACAAAGTGCTGGTTGCCCGTGGAGTGGTGCAGGCTCAGTCCTCTAAAGTTGTGCCCATCCGCATCTTTAACCCTGGTAACTCTGCCATAACAATTAAGAAGGGGGCCATTGCTGGGATCCTTCAGCCGGCCCAAGTTCTGCCTCAAGCAACCGCAGTCCAGCCTGAGCTGACTGCGGGCAGCATCCCCGTTGTTCCCCAGCATCTACAGGAACTCTACACCCAGAGTTCTGCTGAGCTTAATGCAGGGGAGCAGCTCCAGCTAGCACAGCTGCTGTCAACTTATGGCGGCGTGTTCTCCACAGGCCCCAGCGACCTTGGCCGCACCAACTTGGTGCAGCATGATATTATGACACGACCTGGTATCCCAGTCAAGCAGCCACCACGCAGGATGGCGGGGGTTAAACAACAGAGTGCCGACCAACAGATTCAACAGGGCTTGGAGGCAGGCCTAGCCCGCAGCAGCCACAGTAGCTGGGCGTCACCCATAGTGATGGTACGTAAAAAGGATGGAACATTTCGCCTCTGCATAGACTATAGGGCCCTGAATGACTGCACTATCAAAGATGCGTACCCACTGCCCCGCATCCAAGACACATTGGACACCCTCTCCACTGCCAGGTGGTTCAGCCACTAGACCTTGCATCTGGCTACTGGCAAGTTGAACTAACCCCAAGAGCTCGTAAAGCAGCAGCCTTCTGCACCCGAAATGGACTGTTCGAATGGAATGTCATGCCCTTTGGACTGTGTAATGCTCCAGCGACATTCCAGCGACTCATGGACCGTGTCCTGGCCGGCATGCAATGGGAAACCTGCCTGGTTTATCTGGACGACATCATTGTGCTGGGCAGAGACGTGCCAGAGATGCTGGAGCGGCTGGGCCAAGTTTTCACCAGGCTCCACCAAGCTAACCTGAAACTAAAGCCTGCAAAGTGTTGCCTCTTCCGCCACCAAGTTGCCTACCTGGGTCACATTGTATCAGAGGATGGTGTCGCCACTGACCCCAGTAAAATCCAGAAAGTGAAGGAGTGGCCAACACCCACATCAGTTCAGGAGGTCCGCCGTTTCATCGGTCTCGCATCCTATTATCGGCGGTTTGTGAAAGGCTTTGCCACCATAGCTGAGCCCCTCCATGCCCTGACCAAGAAGTATGCACGGTTTCAATGGACTGAACAATGCCAGGCAGCATTTGACAAACTCAAGTGCCTGCTTACCACTGCGCCAGTCTTGGGCTACCCACTTGACCAGGGCGACCTGGTACTGGACACCGATGCAAGTGATGTGGGCATTGGCGCTGTTCTCTCCCAAATCCAGCAGGGGAGGGAACGTGTCCTAGCATATGGCAGCCGCAAGTTGTCTAGGACTGAACAGAACTACTGTACCACCAGGCGGGAGCTGTTAGCAGTGGTTGAGTTCACGTCACACTTCCGGCAGTACCTCCTGGGGCGGTCTTTTGTTGTTCGTACAGACCACAGCAGTCTTCGGTGGCTAACCAAGATGAAGGAACCTGAGGGACAGCTTGCCCGGTGGCTTGAGAAACTTAGTGAATACAACCTGGAGATCATCCACCGCCCAGGTCGGCTGCACAGCAATGCAGACAGCCTCTCCAGGAGGCCTTGCCCCCAGTCATGTCCATGCAAGCTGCCCAGTCCCTCCCCTTATCCAGTGAGTGTCAGACATCAGGCGGTGCAGTGCGAGTTGGACTCTGATGTCAGCCAAGTGCCACAGTGCTCAGTGGGGGTAGGCAGACACCCCGGGTTGGCAGCAGTGGGTCCAGTGGGGGTGGAGGAAGCTTCACTTGCCAATACAGACACTTTGAGTTACACGGAGAGAATTTACCTGACTAAGACTGATGAGGCTGACACTAAACTGTTTTGTGGTTGGTCTTTACAGGAGCTGCAGCAGGCCCAAAAAGCTGACCCAGACATTGCTCCCATCAGAACCTGGTTGGAGGCCAGTAAAGAACGTCCTCCATGGGCAGCAGTTTCACAATACAGCTCTGCCACAAAAACGTACTGGAGCCAATGGAAACGGCTCTACTTCCAAAATAGAATACTGGTTAGGCGGTATTACTGCCTTGATGACACCCACTTCTACCCCCAGATTGTGCTGCCTCGTGTCTTCCGGCCCGATGTCATGAAGCAGATGCATGAGGGACCGGTTGGTGGACACTTTGGCGTGGAGCGCACGGTCACTCGGCTGCAGACCCGATACTTCTGGTACCGGATGAGGGAAGACGTCTCCCTCTGGTGTGCCACCTGTACCAGCTGTGCATCCAAGGCCAGGCCCCACAAAACACCACAAGCACCGATGGGCACTGTTCGTGTTGGAGCCCCAATGGAGCGTGTCGCCTTGGACATTATGGGCCCATTGAATGAGACAGAGCGCCGTAACAGGTATGTGCTCGTCATACAGGACTATTTCACTAAATGGGTAGAAGCCTTTCCCCTGCCTAATGACAAGGCAGTAACTGTTGCTGAAGTGCTGGCTTCAAAGTGGGTGTGTCGTTATGGAACTCCACAGTCGCTGCACAGTGACCAAGGCCGGAACTTCGAGTCTGAAGTGTTCCAGGAAATGTGTGCACTGTTTGGTATAGAGAAAACACATACCACACCTTTCCGACCTCAGTCTGATGGCCAAGTTGAACGGTTCAATGCTACCCTACAAAAGATCTTGGCCACCACAGCGGAGCGTTGCCACTGGGACTGGGACCTCATGATCCCTTATGCAGTGATGGCCTACAGGGCGACAAAGCATAGTGCAACTGGGTTCACTCCCAACTTCATGATGTTTGGAAGGGAAGTGAGTGAGCCGGTGGACCTCGTGGCAGGCCTCCCATTGGACCCTGAAGAGACCCTTTCAGCCCCTGAGTATGTAACAACTCCGAGAGCGCCTAGAGCTGGCACATCAAATTGCCAGAGAAGCACTTGGGGAGTCTGTGAAACGGGCAAAGAGAGAATACGACAAGAACTGTTGCCGCACACAGTACCAGGTGGGTGATGCGGTTTGGTATCTCATCAAAGGTACGCGCAAAGTTAAGAGCAAGGTTAGAAAGTTCCTTCCATCCTATGAAGGCCCGTACTTTATCCTGGGGCAGTTAGATGATCTGGTGTATCGTATTCAGAAATGCCCCAGGACCAAAGTTAAAGTGGTTCATCATGACCAGCTGAAACCTTATCGTTCTCGTGATCCCCTGGATAATGCCTGGGTCAGACAGCATGCTGGAAGCTGGACACCAGTGGAGGTGTCACCCCCCACTTTGGACGAGGATCCTATGGACACCGGTCTGGGTTTGTCGCAACTGTTCCTTGTGGCAGACACCAAGGGGACCCCAAGCACCATCCCTTCAGGTCCAGCAGTGGAAATCCCAGCAGCTGCAGCTGCAAACTCTTCCACCTCCCCTTGTCTGGACTTTCCTGCCTCTGAGGACCCTTGTGATAGTGGGGGTAGTGCTTCAGCACTATTTCAGCAGGACCAGCGCCCCAAAGGCCAAGGCGCAAGCGGAGACCACCGACCAGGTTGGGTGAGTGGGTGACTCAGTGAGTCTTGGGATCACGGACAGTTTGGGACTTAAAAAGGGACAATGAAAGAAAGTTGGGGTTATTGTTGAATTGAAGTGAAGACAACTGTTCTAGTATGTCTGTGCTGTTTGAGACAAGAGGTTTTATTATGTTCAATTTAAAAAAAAAAAGCTGGGTGTAGCAGCTTATTGTTGTATACTGTCCTTGTGTTATTTCTCGGTTAGGTGAAATGGGGTTGTTGTGTCATCCCATATGTTCCATGGCACGGATGCCTCTCCAGCTGATATCTGCACTGCCTTGATAAGCACTTCATCACACAATGAACTTTTTTTTTCTCTACGTTACGGTCCCTTTCTCTACTGCTCCCCCTGAGCAAAGTGACCTTAATGTACATGTTATGTTGCAGGCACTGTGTTTTTTTTTTTTTGCAGGAATGAATGTGCTGTTATTGTGCTGGATTGGACTTCTGGGATAATGCCCATCCAGAGTGGGGGTAGTGTTATGAGAATGGTGTGGCCCCTTTAAGAGAGAGAGAAGGAACAGCAGTGTGACGTGCGTGGGGGCGAGTGCATGTGGGGGGGGAGAGATGCAGCGCGAGTGTGAGGGCAGATGCTAGTTGAGCACTATAGAAAGAAGACACAGTTTGTACAGCAGGTCGTGATTATAAAATAAAGCTGTTGCTCCAGCGGACAGTGGTGTCCCGTCTGTTGTTTCCACGGTGGAGAATAAGGGAGTTAACCCCGAGGTATTCGGCCCTGGAGAAGAGTAAATCTCCCCTGTGCTCTCTGACCCCGGTCTGAGAGCTGCTGCAGGAAAGGTTAACACAGGCCTTAATTTCTTTAATACATTCCTGCAGTTTAACTAATTGTTGTGTGTCATCTGGTTTCATGGATAGATAAAGCTGAGTATCATCTGCATAACAATGAAAATGTATGCAATGCTTTCTAATAATACTGTCTAAGGGAAGCATATATAATGTAAATAGAACTGGTTCTAGCACAGAACCCTGTGGAACTCCATAATTAACCTTAGTTTGTAAAGAAGACTCCCCATTTACATGAACAAATTGGAGAGTATTAGATAAATATGATTCAAACCACTGCAGTGCAGTAACTTTTAACACCTCTGTGCTATAATCACTGTAATAAAATGTTATGGTCAGCAGTATCAAAAGCTGCACTGAGGTCTAACAGGACAAGCACAGAGATGTGAGAGGCCATGAGAAGCTTATTTGCAACCTTAACTAATGCTGTTTCAGTACACTGATGAATTCTGAAACCTGACTGAAACTCTTCAAACATTACATTCCTCTTGAGACAATCAGTTAACTGTTTTACAACTACTCAAGAGATAGTTGAGATAAAACTTAAAAGTTGGTGGTATGTAGTCTCTCTCTCTGGTACTTTACAGGTATATATACAGTATATAGTTTGTGGATGGTGTCTGCTATACAATTTCACAATTTCACTTTTCACATGTTATCTACCTATTGTATTTTCCTTGCCCACATCATAGTGCTTATGACAAAGCTATAAACATTCTCTAGAAATTTAACTTAGAAGCTGCAGGTATGTTACAGTATATTCCTCAAGAAGGAAAACAAATAAAAGAGAAACTTTATATGAGACATGATAACAATTTCAATATAAAAGAAAATTAAAGGTAGTAAAAACAACAATACAAAAAACAGTCATTAAAAGTAATTATTCCAATCATTTAGAAGCAGGAGGAATATCTTGTGACACTTAAAGTAGGTACAGTTAAGCTACTGCGACCACATTTTTAAAAAATTATTAATCAGTAACAAAATATAAAAATATATTTCTCTGCCAGGTTATGAAAGATGGGAACAGTATTCATCACAAACGTTCCTTTGAACTCATCCACCGTGCACCAAGGCATTCCTGAGAAAGTTTGATTCCAATATTTGTCTGGTTTGATGTCCTAGAATAAATCAAAATGTTTTTGTTAGAAAAATGTTATCTTGCATATTAATCAAGCAGTTGGAAATCAAAAAGTGATGTCTAAGAGTGGCAAGGATATATGGACTGGGTTTTTATCCATTTAAACAGTTTTTGAGAAGGAACATAACGTGA